>NW_025421864.1:0-132591 GCF_011764305.1 Mustela putorius furo | reverse complement strand
TAGAGCTCCAACAGGCACGGCTGGTATCCTTAGCAGGTATTTTAATTAAAGGCGAAAGTTTGCCTGACTGTTTTTTAAAAATATTAACAAAGGCACCAAAGACATGGCAGCAGAAGTACTGTGTTCAGATATTATTTTTTTTCCATATGCTCCTGATCCCAAGACATGAAAGTTATTTTTTAAAATTTTTGTTATAGAAGATTTTATTTATTTTTTGACTGAGATCACAAGTAGGCAGGGTCAGGCAGAGAGAGATGGGGAAGCAGGCTCCCTGCTGAGCTGAGAGCCCGATGTGAGATTCGATCCAAGGATCCTGGGATCATGACCTGAGCCAAAGGAAGAGGCTTTAACCCACTGAGCCACCCAGGTGCCCCCATGACAAGTTATTTTCTTTTAAGATTTTATTTATTTATTTGACAGAGAGAGATTACAAGTAGGCAGAGAGGCAGGCAAAAATAGAGAGGAGGTAGCAGGCTCTCCGTTGAGCAGAGAGCCCAATGTGGGGCTCCATCCCAGGACCCTGAGATCATGACCTGAGCTGAAGGCAGCGGCTTAACCCACTGAGCCACCCAGGAGCCCGACAAGTTATTTTTGATATATATATATATATATATATATATATATATATATGTGTGTGTGTGTGTATATATAATGTATTTTCCAGTTATAAGAAAAATAGTTATGCTATTTTTAAGCTTTTTAAAAAATTACATATTTTTTTAAATTAAAATTTTATTTTTTAATGTTTTACTTTACTTTTCTTTTTTCTTTTTAAAAGATTTTATTTATTTATTTGACAGACAGAGATCACAAGTAGGCAGAGAGGCAGGCAGAGAGAGAGAGAGAGAGAAGCAGGCTTCCTGTGGAGCAGAGAGCCCAATGCAGGGCTCGATCCCAGGACCCTGAGATCATGACCCGAGCCGAAGGCAGCAGCCCAAACCACTGAGCCACCCAGGCGCCCCAATGTTTTACTTTTCAATATACTACTTAGAATATAAAACCTATTCCATTTTGTAAGAAGTTTACCATTTAAAAAATGGTAATTTTCTCATTGTGCCTTCCCCTCTCTTTGCTTTATTTTGAATAAAAAATTTCACAATGAACATAACGGATGCTTTCCTTTTGATGGTCCCTCTGTTGGTCATATTGTATATGAGTCATGACAATTAGTTTTACAAAATTTATTGATGTTTGTTGATATGTTTTATCATAACTAATTTTTTCCTCCCTTTATCTAGATTCCCCAGCTTTCAGACAGGTGGACACTTCAATAAACCATACCCAAGGGATGTATCAAGTACTTCTTAGACATTCTCTCAGATCCTTGAGGTCTCATTTTGCCTAGGGATTTGCAATAGGTTCTGCCAGAGGCACCACTGTGACAACTGAAGTCCATGGTCTATCTCCTGCTAAGCTCAAGAAGTCACTGATTTCCAAGTTTATCTATACAATTAATGCATTCCAGCAAGTTCTTTTTTTTTTAATATTAAACAAACTTATTTTAAAGTTATATGGAGAGGCAAAGACTCACAATATTCAAAACATAGTGTTGAAGGAGAACAAAGACTGAGGACTGACTTCAAAGTTTACCATAACGATGGGGTGCCTGGGTGGCTCGTGGGTTAAGCCTCTGCCTTCGGCTCAGGTCATGATCCCAGGGGCCTGGGATCAAGTCCCGCACTGGGCTCTCTGCTCAGCAGGGAGCCTGCTTCTCCTCATCTCTCTCTCTGTCTGTCTCTCTGCCTATTTGTGATCTCTCTCTCTGTCAAATAAATAAATAAAATCTTTTTAAAAAGTATACCATAATGATAATTGTAAGCAAGATATTGTAATACCACAGAAAGACTAGATTAAAGGAACAGAACATATATTATCAATTATATTTTATATTTAATATAAAAGCAAAAGCAATACAAGAGAGCAAAATACAATCTTTTAAACAAATGGTTCTGGAGTAATGGTGAAGCTAATTGTAAAAATATAAAATAAAAATAAAATAAAATAATAAAATAAAATAAATCCAGGCAGATATCATACACTCTTCACAAAAATTAACTCAGATTGGATTATAAACCTAAACATGAAACATGTAGAAGGTAATATAGAAGAAAATTTAAATGACCTTGGTTTTGGAAATAACTTTAGCTACAATAGCACAAGCACTGAATTTAAAAATGTCTACTCTGTGAAACACAATGCCAAGAGAATGAAAAGGCAAAGCACAGACTATGAGAAAAAATTTGCAAAATACACATCTGGCAAAGGACTGTTAATCAAAAATAGACAAAGACCCCTTAAAACTCAACAATGGGGGAGAAACCTGATTAAAAATGAGCCAAAGACCTTAGCAGATACCTCACAAAAGAAAATATTACAGATGGCAAATAAGCATATAAAAAGATGCTTCACATCATATGTCATCAGGAAAATGCAAATTAAAACAAAAAAGAGACACCAGTACATACCCAGAATCCAGAACACTGACAACAGAACACGAAATGTTGGTGAGGATGTGGAGCAACAGGAATGTTCTTCCATGTCTATTGAGAATAAAGAATGGAAAACAACTTGGCAGTTTCTTACAAAACTAAACATATTCTTGCCAGATGATTCAGCAGTAGCAGTTCTTGGTATCTATCCAAAGAAGATGAAATCTATACCCACAAAGATGTCTATAGCAGTTTTATTGATAACTGACAAAAGCTTGGAAGCAACCAAGATATTCTTCCATAGGTGAAAGGTCAAATAAAGTGTAGTACATACAAACAATGGAATATTATTTAATGCTAGAGAAATGAATTACCAGGCCATGAAAAGATATGGATATAAATATTTAATAAATATTTGATTTAGGCTTCTACCAGTCTATCAATAGTATTAGTATATTTAAACAGTGAATGCTCAGCATTCATGAATTTACCTAATAAAATGTTTTGGTTTCAATATTTTAAAAACTTCAACCTCTATGATTATATTCCTAATAATTTTGAATTGGGGTAAATAAACCTTAATTTTTTGTAACTTGTTTCTTATTGCAAAAGAGCTCCATGAAATGATAGAAAATAAAAATTTACAAAAAAACAGTTTAGTTTAATATTGTCAAATAATTTAAAACTTTACCTTATATTCAAATACATATATTTTTCTAAATTGATTTATATGCTACTAAAACCAAAAACTTTTAGTTATTAGATTTCATATCATGCAATCAATGCCAGAAAGCCATCTGGCGATGACTTGTCTTAAATAGAGTTAAGATGGGTGTTATTACAATGCAAGATGGAAACAAAGATAGTATAACAATTGACTGTTATATAACTTTTCTGTTTTGATCAAGTTACTAATCTACAAAAGGCTTTTATCGGTGACAGACTTGGGAATTTAACAAAACTTTTAAACTAGCATGTGCGACTCATTCCTAGAAAACAACACAATCAATAACACACAGTCAATAACACTTTATTTAGATTAAATCATGACAATTTCTCCATTTGAATAAAAAAGGTAGCAACCCCAATAAGTTACTTGAACAGGAAATGTTGAAATGCTATAATGCTCCTAAGGAATTAAATGATCCAGTCATGAATTACAAGAAAAAGATATAAATTACCAAAGTGTTTGTATAATTGGAATGTAAAACTGCCCATTATCGTTCAATAGTTTCGGCTTGTATAAGAACTCTATAAAAGAACTCCACTTCTAAACCGTGAAAAATATGTTCTCTTTCCCCCTATATACAACTATTAAGCCATTCATTTAGCTTTTAAAATTTCCACTTAATACAGGCTTTTTACTCATTGGAACAGGCAGCAGGGCTCTATTCTTATTGCTTACATCTGAAGGATAGACTTCTAGCGTAAGAGGTAAAGCCCATAAAATAGTCCAATAATAACAACAAAATACAGTTTAGTGAGCCCTTACAATCTGCCAGCTACCTTTCTTAGAATACTTCAATTAATGAAACATATAAAATACCTGACCACAAAGAGCTTACATTCTTTTGAAATATAATAGTGAAATAAACCAATAATAGAGGGGCACCTCGGTGGCTCAGTCCATTGAGTGACTGACTTTGGTTTGGGTCATGATCTCAGGGTCCTGGGATGTAACTCCCCAGCAGGGTTTCTAGGCAGTGGGGTGTTTTCTTCTTCCTCTGTGCCCCCTCCCAATTATCTCTCTCTCTGTATCCAATAAGAAAATAAACCAGTAATAGACTAATGATTGATGGTTGATGGTGATAAGTGTTACAAAGAAATACAAGAAAGGTAAAAGCCATTGGAGAATGCTGGGAGGAAAGTTAATTTTATTTTGTGTTGGGCGGTTATATCTCATTTATGAGATGTTATTTGCACAAAGACCCAGGAAGTGAAGGAGGGTGTTATACACATATTAAAGGAAAAGATTGCTCTAGGCAGAGCAAGTAAGTATATAGACTTTGTGTGAACAGCTGCTCTGTTACTTTTGAGGAAAAGCAAGGAGGCCAATGAGGAGTTCATAGTGGTGGAGAGAGGAAGAACATATTGATGCATGACCTTCTAGTACATTGAAACGCCTTCAGTTTTTATTCAATATGAAAGGGGAAGATACCAAAAGACTTTCAACAGCAGAATAAAATCATCTGACTTGATTTTTAGGTTAAGTTGCTGTACCAAAGTAAATTGCAGGGAGAAAGGAGTGCAGTATGGGTGGAAGTGGGGTTATCAATCAAGTCAATAATTGAGGCACATATGATGGTGTTTTTAGCATGCTGGGTGGTAATAGAAGTGGTGAGGTATGGTTTTTATTTTTATATATATTTGGATGGTGAATATTCTGGTGAACAGGATGGAGTATGTGCAGGACAGACAATATCAACATTTATTTTACCTGCACAAACAGAAGGGTGGAGTCTTCATTCCCTGATATGGAGAGAACTCTGAGTTCAAATGTTCTTTCTGATTAAATGGCATAGTGATGATGAGGATTTGGTCAGATAGTGAAAGAGAACAGTAAGCATAGTGTTAAGCGGTAAGACATTATAATACATTTGAACATCAAAAAACGTTGTGTTGGATCATCTGTTTATGTGAGTAAATAAATAAATAAAGCTTCCTGGGGATCTGATAGAGATAAAGAAGACTACTATATGATCCAAAGGGGCACGTGCACCAAATGTCTATAGCAGCAATATCCACAATAGCCAAACTATGGAAAAAACCTAGATGTCCATCAAAAAATGAATTTTATATATATATATATAATTGAATACTATGCAGCCATCAAAAGAAATGAAATCTTGCCATTTGCGATAACATGGATGGAACTAGAGGGTCTTATGCTTAGCAAAATAAGTTAACCAGAGAAAAACACTATCATATGATTTCCCTGATGTGAGGAAATGGAGGTGCAATGTGGGGTGTTTGGGGGACAGGAAAAGAGTAAATGAAAGAAGATGGGATCGAGAGGGAGACAAAGCATAAGGGACTCTTAATCTCACAAAACAAACTGAGAGTTGCCATGGGGGTGGGGAGGGTAGGGAGAGGGTGGTAGGGTTATGAACATTGGGGAGGGTATGTGCTGTGGTGAGTGCTGTGAAGTGTGTAAACCTGGCAAATCACAGACCTGTACCCCTGGGGCTAATAATACATTATATGTTAATTTAAAAAAAAAGAAGAAGAAGAAGACTACAATAAATCAAATGCTATGGTTTTCAGCAAAGAGTGTGTAATCAGGCATATTTTATTAAAGTAACCAAGTAAAATGATGGTCGAAAATTGGAATAACAGAAAACATAAAAATCAGAGATTTTAAAAAGAGATATGGGACAGTGTGGAGAATATAGTCAATGATATTATAATAGTGTTATATGGTGACAGATGGTGGCTATATTTGTAGTGATCATAGAATAATGTATGGAGATAATTCAAACCTGAAACCAATGCAACACTGAATATCAACTATACTCAAATAAAAGAACAGTAAAAATAAAACATTTTAATTTAAAAAGATAAAAAGAGGGACAAGAATTGGAAAAGTGAATTTCAAAAAGAGTAAAGATGAGGCTAAGACATACTCTGAACCTTGAGGAAAACACCATTTTGAAAATTCTTCCCATTTTGAGAAAACCAAAATGAATCAATACCATAAAAGAACCCATTTTGACTGAGAGATGTAATGAATGCTCAAGAAATAATTTTATGACAGGATAATTCTTCCCTATGAAACAGCATACAGAAACCAGGGGAAACACCTGGAAGCAAAATAAACTATACTGAAAATAAGAATTAGGAAAAAGATAAATGATGAAAGATAAGAAAATTAGACCTGTGACAGAGACCTAGTGAAGAGAACTTTTAGCTTGTGGTTTAATGTTTTTGAGGATAATCTAGAGATCATAACTGCCTTGAGACAGGCTGGTTGTAGGTAGTTTAGGCAGACCCCTAAGACAGGCCTACTTTGGGCAGGTGGTGTTGGAGGAGGCCATTGGGCTGGACAAAGACAAATCCAACCATTTGACTAAAGTGTCTGTGAAGATGTTGAAGTCAGATGCAACAGAGAAAGACCTGTCAAACCTAATCTCAGAAATGGAGATGATGAAGATGATTGGACAGCACAAGGACACCATCAACCTTCTGGGTCCTGCACACAGGACGGTCCTTTGTACACTCTCATGGAATATGCCTCCAAAGACAACATACAGGAGTACCTGCAGGCCCAGAGGCCTCCTGACCTGGAGTATTGTTACAATATCAGCCACAATGCAGCAGAGCAACTCTCCTCCAAGGACCTGGTATCCTGTGCATATCAGGTAGCCTGAGGCATGGAGTACCTTGCCTCCAAGAAGTGCATACACCAAGACCTGGCCACCAGGGAAGTGCTGGTGGCAAAGGACAGCATGATGAAGATCTCAGACTTCAGCCTTGCCAGAGATATCACCACATCAGTTACTATAAAAAGACAACCAACAGTGGACTGTCTGTGAAGTGGATGGTCCCTAAGGCCATGTTTGACCAGATCTACATCGACCAGAGTGACTTCTGGTCTTTTGGGGTGATCCTGTGCAAAATCTTCACTCTGGAAGCCTCCCATATCCTGGAGTGCCTATGAAGTTGGTTTTCAAGTTGCTGAAGGAGTCATTTGATGGATAAGCCAATAGGTGCACCAGAGAGTTATACACAATAATGAGGGGTGGCTGGCATGTGGTACCTTCAATCTGCTGGTAGAAGACCTGGATCATACTGTGGCTTTGACCTACAACCAGGAGTACCCGGACCTGTCCTTGGCCCTGGAACAATACTGTCTATGCTTTCCCAACACCCAAAGCTCCACCTGCTCCTCAGAGAAGAATTCCACCTTCTCTCATGTGCCATTGCCCAGGGAGGCCTATCTGCCCTGACACCCAGCCAGCTTGCCAATGGTGAACTCAAATGACTAGTATCCCTATTACTCCTGTCCAGATTCCGTCATAAGCTATAACCCTTACCCCCCACCCTCCCTGCAAGACTCACTGCCTTCTCCTTTGTCCCTTTCCTACTGGCAGTTGCCAGCTGCCTACCTGAGGCCTTCACCCCTTGAAGTTCACCACTCTTCCCCTTCCTCTTCCTCCTCCTTACAACCTGCTCATGAAAGAAAGGCACAGAGAGGCAGGTACTTGCTCGTGGCTACTTCCTTCCCTCCCATATGTTGCACCAAGACCCCTCCCTGGCATCTGGTACTGCCTGGACGGCGAGGGAGTGGGAGATGAGGCATGCCAGTGAACGCTGTCGGAGCTTTCCTGTTTTGGTTTTGTCTGCTTAGCATAACATGTAAGACTGAGTTCTGGTGGCAGGGACCTAGTCCTTGGGGCTATAGCACTAGCGAGGGGAGGTCAACTGCTCTGGGCCTTGGCTAAGAGCAACTCCTGCTCCAGAGATATGGTGCCAAGGGCTTATTAATTTTGATACTAATTTGCTTTTCTGACCAAATACCTGGTATCAAAAGATGGGAAGGCAAAGACTGGAAGCAGTGTTGTGACCATGGGGTCCAGCCCCAAACTATGAAGAAAACACAAAGTGTATAAATCTGAGTAAGTATATATTTACACACCTCTTTAAATAGGTTGTTATCAAAGATTTATTCAATGGGTAATATGCTCCTCGTGGCTGGGAAGCATCAGTTGCCATATATTAAAAACAAAGAAAAGAGGTGTCTGGGTGGCTTCCTCCATAAGTGTCACTTCCTTTCAGGTCATGATCCCAGGGTCCTGGGATGGAGCCCCACATCAGGCTCTCTGCTCAGTGGGAAACCTGCTTCTCCTTTTCCCTCTGCCCTGCTTATAGTTCCTCTTCCTGTCTCTCTGTCTGTCAAATAAATAAAATATTTTAAAAAAGAAACAAACAAAATGTTTTTAAAAGGTCTTTTTTTTTTTTTTTAATTTTCTACGGGTGCCTGGATGACTCAGTTGTTTAAGCAGATGTTTGCCTTTGGCTGAGGTCATGATTCCAGTGTACAGGGATCCAGCCCTGCATGGGACTCCTTGCACCCCAAGGAGCTTGCTTCTTCTTCTCCCTCTCCCTGCACGTGATTTACCCCGCTTGTGCGCTTCCTCTGTCTCTCTCTCTCTCTCTCTCTTGCTGTCAATAAACAAAATAAAATCTTTTACTAAATAAATAAATAAATAAACCTACTTTCAGTTTAGGTCCCTTAACAATAATTGCTACTGTTTCATTTAAAAAAAAAAAAGATAATTTAGAAAGATGCTTCCAGAGCTAAAAATCTGTTTTTTTTTTTCAGGATTAAATATAGAAGTGCTTTATAAAAAAAAAACAAAATCTCTGCTATATTAACACTAATCACACTATAACTTTGGTGGTTATATCAAGATAATTAAAAGTGATTTTAAAGCAAATTTCATTATCAGACACAATGATCAAGTCAAAATTACAGAAGACTAAAAGGATGAATTTATCAGGGAGTATAATAATTCTTGAATTTTAATACTTAATAACAGATTTGGGTATATATAGGGAAAAACTAATAAGAAAAATCATAAGTTCTCCCTTAGAACAGAAACGGAAAAAAGTTTCAACACCTTTATTTTAAGATTATATAGAGAAATGGTCATCAAATTGGTAAGATATGTAAGACTTGAACAAAATTATCAACTAACCAGATATGCTTGATATTACAGAACACTCCCAACAACCGCAGACTACATATATCTTAAGCCATGATTTTCTTTGCAAAGGTCAACATTGATAATGTTCTAGTCATACCTCCGTGTACCAGGAAAGAAGTAGAACATTTCTTGAAAGACACAGCTATCAAAGCTCCATTGAGAAACCGTAAAGATGGAGAAGGGATTTGCAAATTATATATCTGATAATGGACATCTCCTCTGATTATTATTAAATGAACAAAAATAAAAAACCTTACTAATAACCAAACAGAGTAACCAATTTTACATGTGAAGGAAATTATTGAAGACATGTCACCAAAAAAGGATATGGATGGCTTATAAGCACATGACAAATTTCTCAACATTTAGACATTAAAGAAATACAAATTAAAATCATAATGAGACATGCTTACATATCTATTAGAATGGCTAAAATTATAAAGGCTAATTGTACTTCGTCTGAGCTAGATTGAGAAGCAACAAAAAATCTAAACTGTTGTTGGCATATATCATGATACCACCACTTTGGAAAAGAGTTTGAAAATTTTTTTAAATGCAAAATATGTTGCAGTTACACAAATAGCCATTTTACTTCTAGGCATTTAACCAAGAGAAACAAACCCTATGTTCATACAAGGACTTGTATATGAATTTCATAGCAGCTTTATTTTTAAGAATTGAAAACAGTGGAAATGTTCATCAATGTCCATCAATAGAGCAAAGACAAATTATGATCTATTCATTAAAGAGATTACTGTTCAACATCAAAATGAACTATTTACAATTGGAGATTCTCAAAGTAATGGTGCTGAGAAAAGAAAAGCCAGGCAATGAATAGTATATACTGTGTGATTTCATGACTATAAAAAAATCTAGAAAATACAAATTTATAAATAGTCCCAGTCATCAAATATATTGGTGTGATTTTTAGTGCCTTCTTCTGTGCTCCCATAGCTTCCTACACTTGGATCTCCAAGCATTTGTTACACCATATGAAAATATATGAACTCTTTTTCTTTATTCTGTCTTACAAGAAAAAGAATCTTTGAAATTTTATGGACATTTGAACTCTCAGTTATTAGTAGAAATTCTATCACACAGTAAGTTTCCAAATATAAAAGCTAGAGTTTTACAATGACTTCTAAGCTTTTACATGATCTAGCCACTCATTTAACCTCTGTGACCTCTTTCCCTGCTACTCTTCAGTCCCTCACAGTGGCCTCCTTGCTATTCCTCAGATATGCCAGGCACGATCCAACCTTATGGCCTTCAAGATAGCCAATTCCTTTGTCTGGAGTGACCTTATTGCTGATAGTTCTGGGCAAATTCATCACCTTTCCATACCTTTGTTCAATTGTCAGCTTCATTGTAACTACCCTGATCTTCCTATTAAAATTCTTAACTCCCCATCCCCTGCCTAGCAACCTTGATTTTTCTCACCCTGATCTAATTTTTCTTTTTCCCCATTGTACTCATCATTTTTGAATGCACTATGCAATTTCTGTTAAGGTTTATAGCGTTTAATTTTCTCCCCCTTTAAACAAAAGTTCTACAAAGCCAAGTATTTCATTTACCAGTGTAGTCTGAAGTAATATCTGCCAAATAATAGGTTCAGTAAACAATTGGTAAATTTCAGAATAAATTAATGTTGAGAGTATACTGAATTTCATAAGTCATTTCAATATTTTTTTCCAAAAAATAAACTATGTAAAACATACCTTAAATTTAATTTCAAAATATTTTATAGCATATAATGGACAATATACATAAGCCTTAAAGAAACAATCATAAAAATAACCATTTCATACCTACTTAAAAATTGCATAATACCACACTCCTAGATCCTCTCTGAATGCTCTAAAATAACCCTTCAAAGGAAATACATTTTTAAAAATAACAGATTTTTTGGCAAATAATTTAATAAAATAAAAGTTTCATTCATCTATGTAGATCATAATAAATGTTTTTAATAAGCATGAAATTATCACTCTGAAGTGTGCTAAAATGAAACCACCTGCTAAGGGTGAGACAACAAAAATAAACATTATTTTTCCAAATAAGAGGAATTTATTACCTTTGAATCAAAGCATGTGGATTTGTTCAAACTGGCAATAAAGGAATATGGAAACACAAACCATGGAAAGTCATATTTTAGATTTCTAAAAGACTACAAAGTGAAGAGTATACATTTTCTAAATGTTACATAATGCTACATAATGACAAGATGACAGGTTGTGACAAATAGCATTTTAAAAGCTCTACTCATAATGGAATGGAAGGTGTCATTTCCCTATAATTTTATATATGTCATTAATTTACTATATCTGGATACAGCATATTACCAAACAGATGTTCATCAAAGACTAAATCATTTTTAATGGAACATAATAATTTGAACCTACACCTATTAATCATTTTATTTGAACAAACATTTATAGTCTCGCTAAACATTTTATCAGTTGTCGACAAATTTAAAAAAATAGGATAAAAAGTCGTGTTAGGAAAAGTAGATTTTCTTTGAAATTTGCATTTAAATGAAAATATTTGCTGATATTTTTAAAACTTTAAATGTAATTTTATATATATCTGACCTACCAAATGATATAAAATTTTTGGAGACTTAATATAGTTTGGGACACATGGTAAGCAATAATCACTTTTTTAGTTGATCCAAGTGTTCGACCTTTCTTAATTATTCTAGTACCACAATTTACTTGTTCTAAGATTAGTCCTCCCCCCCCATTTTAATATCTCTTAAGATGGCACTACCTTGCACTTGATGACATATCCTAGTTTAACTGACAGCATTTCTCTTTCTTAGTTGAACATAAACTATATTGCATCTTACACTTGATGAAAGCTAGGATGCAATTAAATACTCTATTATGGTTACGATTCTGATACTTGAAATCATCCAGTAGCTCCCTGTGCCCCCACAGTGTAGTACCTCACCTCCTTGGCATAGTATACAAACCATCTCACCCCCAGTGTTAACTCCGTGGTTCAGCCTACATCCCCAGGTGATGCTGTGAGATCAGCTGTCGGTTGTCATGAACTTGCTGTAGTTTCCCGAATGCACTGTGCTGCGTGCTGGCACTTTGAAACTTGACACACTCATCCTCATTCTTCTCTTTGCCCTTGTCTATCAGCTCCCCTGAAAACCTGTTCCTAAGTGGCTTTTCCCAGCTCCAACGTACCCTTGGCAGTCTTTTCTCTCCCTGTGGTCACGCCTGTCACACTGCACCATGGACATGCCGTTTGTCCCACTGAGAAGAGAAAAGGGACAGTGAGGGCCCCCCAGCATTTTGCAGCAATAGTGCAGAGCCCCATGCCTGGCTTCCAGGAAATGCCAGATCATGAAGACAAACGGAGATCATCCTCTGGCAAAAAACCAGCCCTTCTTTGCCTACCGCAGGATCTGGATCAATAAAGGACAGCCAGTTATTATTGCTGTTTTTCTAGGGATTTTTTCCCCCATATATTTCCCAGGTCTTTACTCTTTTTATAGCACTTTAATTCAGGCTTCAACCACTTCCTAGTCAGATCAGATGAAATCATTTTCCTTCGCATACCCTCGATGTATTTCACACCTAGTAATTCTTTTTTTAAAGATATTATTTACCCATTTGACAGACACATCACAAGTAGGTAGAGAGGCAGGCAGAGAGAGAGGAGGGTAGCAGGCTCCCCGCTGAGCAGAGAGCCCGATGTGGGGCTTCATCCCAGGATCCTGAAATCATGACCTGAGCCGAAGGCAGAGGCCTAAACCACTGAGCCACGCAGGAGGCCCCACATCTGGTAATTTTTAATCAACGTGGATTTGCTGCATCAAATAGTTCCTTCTTCAAATATAAATATATAAATATATTGATCAAGTCACTCACATGTCTTAGGAGAATGTCATGCCTTTAGTAGCAAACTTGAAATCTTGGCCATTGGTTTTGATTTTTGATTTTTGTTTTGGTTTGATTTGGTTCGGTTTTTGTAATTTTAAAAATCCCTCCAGCCCTTGGCTCTGTCTGACCTGATTGCTTTCAGCTGTTTCTGCATCAAAGGTGTCCGGGCAGCGAAAACTCTCATTGTTTACAGTGGCGCCCCCTTCTGAACACTTTGTTAATAAAAAGCTTTTTTTTTTTTTTTTTTTTTTTTTTTTTTTTTTTTGGCTATGGTAAATATGGAACAAAAATGAAGTATTTCAAAGTGGTGAACCACAGATAAATTTCTCTAAGGGTTGGGTGAGGGTTACTCAAAAAGGAACTTGACAAGGCTTTTAAAGATATCGACAATCATTATAACATAATGTGACTGATTGTTACCGTGCTCTTAACTGGGCAAACACTTGTTGGTATCCAAGAAAGACTAACATAGTTGAGATGGCTCTAGCGGCCTTCTAGCACAGGTTCTCATGAGGCAGGGATTCTAGCCACTGGCTGTGCAGGGCATGAGGCCTGTTAGTGATTCTATTTTTTCTTCTGCAGAATGGGTCTTTCTACATTCCAGGTCCTTTCTACCCCAATAAATAATGCGGCGATTCGCTCAGTGAGTTGTACTTTTGGTTTAAACAGCCAACTGTCTCTTAAAAAGGACTTTTGTTTAAACTCCTTAGAAAAAAAAGTCCTTTTAAAAAAATCCTTTTTTTTTTTTTATTTTTTAATCCCATATGTTTCCTCTGATCGTGGAACTTTGTCATTATGACCTTCTCGGCTGATTAACATATTCATCATCAGCACCTACTGCTCTTCTCTCCTGGTGGTCTCTCTGGAAGGGGTCTTCTCTAGCTCTTCTAGCAGGAGATGGGCACTTCCCCTCTACCCCTGTTGCCGGACCAACCTTACCTATCCTGCAGGGTCAGGTCGGCCTGGCCTTTTATCTGTTGTTCTCTTCTGAGTGGTTAGTTTTTCATAGATACTGTGCTTTGCTTTTGTCAGGATTGACCCTGGACTATCAAAACCCTTTTCTTGTGCCAGTGAAGCCTAAGAAACAGTCCTGATGAGAGAACCAGGAACTCGAACAGATCATATTTATCCTGAATGTTCCGTCCAAAATGAAAAATACATTTCTGAGGAGCCTCAAGATCTCTGAGAAGGGAAATTTCACCAACACTGTCATGTAGGGGCATCATTTCCGATTCTGTGTCAATTTTCCTACTATCACAGCTAATAATTCTCTACCTCAGATAGCGCATTCTCAACTGTTTCCTCTCCCTAAGGAAGTTGCTCTTAGAGTCTGCACATGGCACTTGGGGCCTGCTGGTCGTTGGCTACTGCGCTCTGTACTTTGGGTCTAACAGCTGCGGGGCATCAAGATGAGAACGTCTCTTGTTCTCAGACTTAATATAGTTTAGGGCACATGGTAAGCAATAATCACTTTTTTAGTTGATCCAAGTGTTTGACCTTTCTTAATTATTCTAGTACCACAATTTACTTGTTCTAAGATTTGTCTTCCCCCCCCCCATTTTAATATCTCTTAAGGTGGCACTCACCTTGCACTTGAGGACATATCCTGGTTTAACTGACAGCATTTCTCTTTCTTAGTCGAACATAATCTATATTGCATCTTACACTTGATGAAAGCTAGGATGCAATTAAATACTCTAATATGGTTACGATTCTGATACTTGAAATCCTCCGGTTGCTCCCTGTGCCCCCACAGTGTAGTACCTCACCTCCTCGGCATAGTATACAAACCATGTCACCCCCACTGTTAACGCCGCGGCTCAGCCTCCATCCTCAGGTGATGCTGCCAGATCAGCTGTCGGTTGTCATGAACTTGCTGTAGTTTCCCGAATGCACTGTGCTGCCTCCTGGCACTTTGAAACTTGACACACTCATCCTCATTCTTCTCTTTGCCCATGTCTATCAGCTCCCCTGAAAATCTGTTCCTAAGTGGCTTTTCCCAGCTCCAACGTACCCTTGGCAGTCTTTTCTCTCCCTGTGGTAAAGCCTGTCACACTGCACCATGGACATGCCGTTTGTCCCACTGAGAAGAGAAAAGGGACAGTGAGGGCCCCCCAGCATTTGCAGCTCTAGTGCAGAGCCCCATGCCTGGCTTGTAGGAAATGCCAGATCATAAAGATAAACGAAGATCATCCTCTGCCTAAAAGCAGCTGTTCTATCCCTAACACAGGATCTGGATCAATAAAGGGCAGCCAGTTATTATTGCTGTTTTTCTAGGGATTTTTTCGCCATATATTTAAGGGGTTTCTGGTTAGCCCCAGAGGGAATGTTTTTTCTTCTGGAGGGCAGGCAGAGGGTGGCATTGTACTTCTGAAATTGCCAAACTGGAGGGCTTTGGGTCAGGAGTTGAGGACAGAATACGGAGAACACAAGCAACCTTAGGTTTCTGGGCGAGGGCATGGCAGGTACGCTCTGCAGAGCTGAATCGAGAACTCGTGCATCTGAAATCAGGTGAGGATCTGACGAACGCTCAGGTTGGAGTTTCTGTCCCTTATGGCCCTCTTCATGAAGAGGTGGTGGATCACGAGGCCATGGAATTTTTCCCACCATGGGAGTTGTGAGATGCTCCAAATCGTACAGAGTCTTCTGCAGGACGATTGAGACCTGTTGGTTGGCTCCAGGATTTCCCATACGGATCGATTCCGAGTAGGGTTCTAAGAATGGAAGGCTGGGAAGCCCGACTCTCATTCCTCTTGTCTCCGAGTGACAAGACAGGTTAGATCTGCTGGATCTGGGGGAGAAACTGAGAGGGTTGAGTTGAAATGGACTGTCTTGTGGATGGGTCCTAATGTGGGTTTGTGTCCATGGAGAACTTGGAATGAGGCAGTGACACATGGTCCCTGAAGGGTTCTCCTAACCAGAGGCTTTGACACAGCTCCAACGTGCAAGATTCCCACGTGGAGACGAGATTTGTTCTGATGGGTGCCTCAAGAAACAGCCATATGCTGCTATTGGAATCCAGGCCTCTGAGGAGGGATGACTGGACAACAAAGCAATGGATCCGATTAGGATCTAGGGGCCTGCTCATTCCAATTTACCTCTGGGGACATCTGTCCACAGGTCTAGGTGCAGGTAGATGCTCAGCTGGTGTCAGACCACCCTTGTTTTTCCTGGGCAGTCAACACTATTGGGATATCCCCGAGCACTTTGTAGGTTCATGATCCTATTTCTAGGTTTGTGGCCAATGGAATGGGCAGAATTCCCAGGTACAGTCCTCTTGGAGGTACCCCTCTTGGAGTTTGGCTCCAAGAACCTGTGCCTGTAGGTTTTGTGGGCCAGGGCTGTGGGGACAGTTGTCTGAAAACACAAACTCGGCTTAGGTTTCGGGTCGTAGGTATTGCAGGACTGATCTACAGACCGTGAGGAGAACTCTTCAGGATATGAAGAAGGGGGCGAGTGTGAGACGCTTGCTCAAGATTTTTGTCTCTGGATATTGTGTCACTGATGGCCGTGGAATGTCCGGGTGGCCTCCTGGGCCATGGACGAGTCTTCCTCTCTGGGCATTTGGCCCGATCCCAAGAGTTTGGGGTTATTCTTTGAGATGGGAGGAGTCGGTTTTGTTTTGTTTTTACCTCAGGTGTCCCACCAAAAGAGAGTTTCCAGAGCAGAGCCCTGGGGAGGGGCGACTGGACAACCAGAAAGCTGGTTAAACCTTGGGGCCTAGGGGCATGGCAAGCCCATTATGACGTCTAATGGTCCAGCCACTGAGAGGACTTACTAGAGGACAGGACTCACGCTGAGGATCACAATGCGTGTTTGTGCCCTCTTCGTACTCAAGCATGGGCGGGGCCTCATGGTGAACGCTGGTTTCTCCTACACTGAACGTGGGACAACATGCCAACCACAAGGTTTCTTGCCATAGGGAAGGAGGAGTTCTGATTTCTTCATCACATTCACCCCGTGGCGGGGTGTGGAGTTAAGGTCTATGTTCTGAAGCCTGAGAAGCTAGGTTGGGAATAGATGACGAGCTAAGGCCATGGCGGGTCTGTTGTGCTCAGTGTGCGGTCAGCTGTCTCGGTGTTGGTCAGGAAGTCCGGGCTCAGGCTGTGTCAGACAGTGTATTAGTGCCCAGATTTGTCGATATAATTTGTGTACAGAAGGGTGCCGTGTAGGTCTATCCTCATTTGGGGTGTCTGGGAAGCTCCATAGGGCAACATTTTGTTTTTTTGTTTTTTTTTGGAGGGCAGGCAGAGTGCTGCCTTGTGGGTCCAGAATTGCCAAACGTGAGGTCTTGGGGGCGAGGAGTGTGAGGACGGACATTGGCGAACAGAAGTTTCACATAGGTTTAAGGGCGAGGGCAAGGCCAGCACAATCTGCACAGCTGAATCGAGATGTCGTGCATCCGAATTCAGGGCGAGGATCAGACGTTGGCTCAGGTTGGAGTTCCTGTCCATGATTTCCCCTTCAGAAAGGGGGTGGGGGCTTCAGAAAGCCATCACGGTTTTCCCACGTTGGGAGTTGTGAGATGCTCCAAAACGCAAGGATTCCTTCTGCAGGACATTTGAGACCTTTTGGATGGGTCCAGGACGTTCCATATGGAAGGACGCCAGAGCAGGGTTCTAAGGGCGGAGCCCTGGGCAACCCGCCTCGCATCTCAATTGTCTCCTAGCGACAAGACAGGTTCTATCTGCTGGCTCTGGGGGAGCAACCGAGAAGCCAGAGTTGAAATGGACTCTCCTGCGGATGGATCCTAATGTGGGTTTGTGTCCATGGAGACCTTGGAAAGGGGTGGTGGCACCGGGCCCTGAAGGATTCTCCTAACCGGAAGTTTTGACACAGTTCCAGCCTGCTATTTTCCCATGTCGAGACAGGATTTGCCTCCGGAAACCCCCGCATGCTGGTATTTGAAAACATGCCTCTGAGGAGAGATGCCTGGAAACCCAAGCAATGGATCCGATCACGGCCTAGGGACCTGTGAGGTTCAATCTACTACCCTGGTGACATCCAACTACGGTATGAGTGGAGGTAGATGCTCAGCTGTTGTCAGACGCCCTTGTTTGTCCCGGGCGGCCTACACAATTGGGATGGCTTCAGGGACTGTGGAGGTTTCTCCTAATTTGGAGGCGTGTGGTCAAGTGAATGGGCAGAATTCCAGTGGAGTGGGCAGGCACAGACCTGATGTGTGGCTCCAGGGGCCCCAGCCTGGAGGGTGTGTGGGCCAGGAGTGTGGGGATAGAAGTCTGAAAACACTAACTCGGCTTACGTTTGGGGACATAAGTATGGCAGGCCCGATCTACAGAGCGTGAGGAGAACTCTTCGGGATATGAAGAAAGAGAGAGTGTGAGGCATTTATTCAGGCTTTTGTCTCTGGATTTTGTGTCAACAATGGCCGTGGAATGTCAAGGAGGCCTCATGGGCAAGTCTTCCTCTCTGGGCATTTGGCACGAACCCAATTGTTTTGGGTCCATCTTGGGGATGGGAGGAGTCCTTTCAGTTTGGTTACCTCAGGTGTCCCAACAAAAGAGGGATCTCAAAGCAGAGCCCGGGGGGGGGGGGGGCGAATGGACAAACCGAACTATGGTTACTTCTAGCCACTGAGAGTGCTTCCTTGAGGACAGAACTCACGCTGAGGGTCACAATGTGTGTTTATGCCTTCTAGGCGCTCAAGCATGGGCGGGAATCATGGTCCACACTGTTGCTCCTACACTGAACGTTGGGCTCCATGCCAACCACATGTATTCTTGCCATGGGGAAGTAGTAGTTCTGATTTTTTCATCTGTTTCACCGCTGGGCCGTGATTGGAGTTAAGGTCTAGGTTGTGTAGTCTGAAAACCGAGCTTGGGAAGAGATGACGACTTAAGTCCATGTCAGGTCCGACGTGCTCAGTGTGGAGCCAGCTCGCTGAGTGTTGGTCGGGAGGTTCAGGCCTAGGCTGCGTGAGACCAGGCATTAGATTTCAGGGTATATTGTATAATTGGGGGAGAGTCGAGTGCCGTGCAGCTTGATCCGCATTTAGCGTTTCTGGGTAGCCCCAAGGGCAACGTTTTTCTTCTGGAGGGCAGGCAGAGTGCTGCTTTGTGGCTCCGGAATTCCCAAACTGGATGCCCTTTGGGCAAGGAGTGTGAGGACGGAAGAATAAGAACACAAGTTAGGCGTAGGTTTCGGGACGAGGGCACGGCAGGCACTCTCTGCAGATCTGAATCGGGACTTCGTGCATCTGAAGTCAGGGAGAGGTTCAGACCTAGGCTCAGGTTGGAGTTTCTGTCCATTATGGCCCTTTCTTGAAGGGGGCAGCATCTCGAGGCCATGGAGGTTTACCCAGGAGGGGAGTTGGGATATGCTCCAAGCCACAAGGATTTTTTCTGATCAACAATTGAGATCTGTTGGATCACTCCAGGATGTTTCATACGGAACGACAGCAAAGCAGGGATCGAAGGATGGAACCCTGGGCAGACTGCCCTCGATTCTAACTGTCTCCTAGTTAATAGACAGTTTTGATATGCTAGCTCTAGGGGAGCAATGGAGGGGGCTGAGTTGAAATGGACTCTCCTGCGCATAGGTCCTAATGTGGGTTTGTGTGCATGGAGACCTTGGCACGGGGCGGTGGCACACGGACCCTGAATGCTTCTCCTAACCAGAGGTTTTGCGTCATCTCCAAAAGACAAGTTTCCCATGTGGAGACTAGATTTGATCTGATTGGTGCCTCAGGAAAGCCCCACATGCTGATATTGGAAACCAGGCCTCTGATGAGAGATAGCAGGAAACCAAAACAATGGACCCCATTAGGGCCTAGGGCCCTGTCCCGTTCAATCTCCTTCTCTGGGGACATCCATCTACAGTATGAGTGGAGATGGAAGCTCAGCTGGTTCCAGGCAGCCCTTGTTTGTCCTGGGTGTTCTATGCTATTGGGATGGCCTTGGGGACTTTGGAGGTTTCTCCTAGTTTGTATGATTGTGGTCAATGGAAGGGGCAGAATTCCCGTGGAGTTGAGAGGCACAGACCTGATGTGTGGCTCCAGGGTCCCCAGGCTGGAGGGTATGGAAGCCAGGAATGTGGGGATAGAAGTCTGAAAACACACACTCGGCTTGTTTTGGGGACGTAGGTATGGCAGTCCCGATCTACAGACCGTGAGGGGAACTCTTTAGGATATGAAGAAAGAGCGAGTGTGAGGCGCTTATTCAGGCTTTTGACTCTGGATTTTGTGTCAACGATGGGCTTGGAATGTCGGGGAGGCCTAATGGGCCATGGATGAGTCTTCCTCTCTGTGGATTTGGCCCGATCCCAATTGGGGGGTCGGTCAATCTGTGGGATGGGAGGAGTCCTTTCAGTTTGGTTACCTCATTCTAAAGCAGAGCACTGGGGAGGGGCGAATGGACAACAGGAACTATGGTTAAAAATTGGGGCCTAGGGACATGGCAAGCCCAATATGCCGTCTCCTGGTCCAGCACTGTGAGACCTTACTTGGGGACTGGGCTCACGCTGAGGGTCACAATGCGTATTTGTGACCAACGCGGCCCTCAAGCATGGCGGGGTCAAAGGGCCACACTGCTATCAACTGCACAGAACGCCAACCCCAAGATTTCTTGCCATGGGGAAGGATTTCTGATTTCTGCCTCATGTTCAACCCTGGGCAGTGATTGGAGAAAACGTCTAGGTTCTGAAGCCTGAAAACCGAAGTTGGGAAGAGATGACGACCTAAGGCTTTGGCAGGTCCGATGTGTTCATCGTGAGTCCAGCTGGCTGGGTGTGGGTCGGGAGGTCCAGGCTCAGGCTGTGACAGAAAGGGCATGAGTGCCCAGGGCATCCTGTAGAATTGGGGTACAGTCAAGTGGCAAAAAGGTTGATCCTCATTTGGGGTTTCTGGTTAGCCCCAGAGGGCAATGTTTTTTCTTCTGGAGGGCAGGCAGAGGGCTGCATTGTTGTTCTGGAATTGCCAAACTGGAGGGCTTGTGGGCCAGGAGTTGAGGACAGAAGACGGAGAACACAAGCAACCTTAGGTTTCTGGGCGAGGGCATGGCAGGTACGCTCTGCAGAGCTGAATCGAGAACTCGTGCATCTGAAATCAGGTGAGGATCTGACGAACGCTCAGGTTGGAGTTTCTGTCCCTTATGGCCCTCTTCATGAAGAGGTGGTGGATCACGAGGCCATGGAATTTTTCCCACCATGGGAGTTGTGAGATGCTCCAAACCGTAAAGATTCCTCTGCGGGACGATTGAGACCTGTTGGTTGGCTCCAGGACTTCCCATACGGATCGATTCCGAGTAGGGTTCTAAGGATGGATGGCTGGGAAGCCCGACTCTCCTTCCTCTTGTGTCCTAGTGACAAGACAGGTTAGATCTGCTGGATCTGGGGGAGAAACTGAGAGGGTTGAGTTGAAATGGACTCTCTTGTGGATGGGTCCTAATGTGGGTTTGTGTCCATGGAGAACGTGGAATGAAGCAGTGGCACAGGGTCCCTGATGGGTTCTCCTAACCAGAGGCTTTGACAGAGCTCCAACGTGCAAGATTCCCACGTGGAGACGAGATTTGTTCTGATGGGTGCCTCAAGAAACAGCCATATGCTGCTATTGGAATCCAGGCCTCTGAGGAGAGATGACTGGACAACAAAGCAATGGATCCGATTAGGATCTAGGGGCCTGCTCATTCCAATTTACCTCTGGGGACATCTGTCCACGGGTCTAAGTGCAGGTAGAGGCTCAGCTGGTGTCAGACCACCCTTGTTATTCCTGAGCAGTCAACACTATTGGGATGGCCCCGGGCACTTTGGAGGTTTATCATCCTATTTCTAGGTTTGTGGCCAATGGAATGGGCAGAATTCCTAGGCACAGTCCTCCGGTTTGGCTCCAAGAACCTGTGCCTGTAGGTTTTGTGGGCCAGGGCTGTGGGGACAGTTGTCTGAAAACACAAACTCGGCTTAGGTTTCGGGTCGTAGGTATTGCAGGACTGATCTACAGACCGTGAGGAGAACTCTTCAGGATATGAAGAAGGGGGCGAGTGTGAGACGCTTGCTCAAGATTTTTGTCTCTGGATATTGTGTCACTGATGGCCGTGGAATGTCCGGGTGGCCTCCTGGGCCATGGACGAGTCTTCCTCTCTGGGCATTTGGCCCGATCCCAAGAGTTTGGGGTTATTCTTTGAGATGGGAGGAGTCGGTTTTGTTTTGTTTTTACCTCAGGTGTCCCACCAAAAGAGAGTTTCCAGAGCAGAGCCCTGGGGAGGGGCGACTGGACAACCAGAAAGCTGGTTAAACCTTGGGGCCTAGGGGCATGGCAAGCCCATTATGACGTCTAATGGTCCAGCCACTGAGAGGACTTACTAGAGGACAGGACTCACGCTGAGGATCACAATGCGTGTTTGTGCCCTCTTCGTACTTAAGCATTGGCGGGGCAGAAGGGTGTCAGGGTCAGTGTCAATGTCAGGGTTTGGGTTAGGGTTTGGGGCAGGCTCACAGTCATTGTCAGGGTAAGGGTTAGTCGTTAGTGTTAGTGTTAGCCCCGCTCCTGGGTCATGGACTCATCCGTTCAGGATCTCAGGATAAACCCTGGGCAGAAGGGTGTAGACCCTCCACCCGATCCCACTTAACCAGCCTTAAACTGGGGTGTGAACATAACTTGCCAACCAGACATCAAAACCCTCATCAGCCTGATCCTGCTTGGGTCATCTCCTCCCACGATGGCATGGCGAGGTCTTCTTTACACACAGACACACAGACACCCTGAGGCACACACACACACACACAGACACACACACAGAAACGGGGAAGAGACCTAGGGCTACACCAGTGGATCAGAAGGTGTGGGACTCTGACTCTGAGCCCCCTGGTGTCACCTTTTGATTTTATTAGCCAAAGGGTCTGAGGCATTGGGGAATCCTGATATGATCTGAAGGGAGGCGACGTGTCTGGCGGGCGATCTCTCTTCTCCCTGCATCCTCTCGGCTTCAGTACAGCAGAAGAACATATCGCTTCCTTTAGGATGTGCCTAGAAATGAGCTAGGCAGGGGGGTTTTCTCTGTAATGGGGTGCCTGGATACGTGGGTTCCAATTCCGTTGGGCTCTGTCGTCAGGGAAGTGAGGTCACCACTGCCTGGGGGCTCCTTACCGAACTTCCTGCTTCACCAGAGCTCCCTGAGCCTCCGGTCCGCAAGCTGCTCAGGCTCACACTCCACTCAATGCAGTGCCCATCCAGTGTCCCCCATACAGCCTCCTCCCCGCGCCTGGGAGGCCTGTGTGCAGCTGTTGTCCCCGCTGGAGGCAACCGAGCTGGGTTTAGACTAGGTTAGTGTTAGGGTTAGGGTTTTGAAAGACTTAGGGTCAGAGTTAGGTTTAGACGTCGTTGGGGTAAGGGTTAGCGTAAGGCTTAGGGTAGGGGTCAGGGTTAGGGTTACGTTCATGGTTAGGATTAGGGACAGGCTCACAGTAGGATAAGGGTTAGTGTTATGGTCAGAGTCAGGGTCAGGGTCAGTGTTAGGGTGACGGTTAGGTTTAGGGTCAGGTTAAGGGTTATGGTCAGATTTAGGGTCAGGTTCAAGTTTTGGTTTGGGGGCAAGGTTCGTGTCAGGGTCAGGTTTGGTTTGGGACCATTTTAGTGTCAAGGTTAGGGTCAGGGTCAGGGTTATGTTCATGGTTATGGTAAGGTCAGCTTTATGTTTAGGTTCTGTTTTATGAGTAGGTTCAGGATCAGGGTTAGCTTTAGGGTTACGATTCTGTTCAGAATCACGGATTGGGTCAGAGTTAGGTTTACAGTCAGGGTTAGGGTCAGTGTTAAGGTCAAGGCCAGGGTCAGGTTTAAGGTTAAGGTCTGTCTGACATAGGCAAAGTTCACAGTTAGGGTTATGATCAGGGTCAGGGAGAGGGTCAGGTTTATTGTTAAAGTGGGGTTAGGTTTAGGGTTAGAGGTAGGTTGAGGGTTAGGGTTAGACCGGGTTATGGTCAGTGTCAGGGATAATGTTAGGGGTTAGTTTTAGTGTTAGGTTCAGCGTTAGGTTTCTGTCAGGGCCCTTGTTAGTGTCAGGGTCATGGTTATGTTTAGTGTTAGAGTTAGGGTCTGGCTCACAGTCAGGGTCAGGTTTAGTGTTCAGGTCAGGGTCGGGGTCACTTTTAGGGTCATTGTTAGGTTTATGGTCATGGTCTGGGTCAGGGTCAGGGTGAAGTCTAGGGCCAGTGTCAGGTTTACGGTCAGGATCAGGTATTGGTTTAAAGTCCACATTCGGGTCAGCGACAGGGTTATGTAGTGGTCAGTGTTAGGGTCATGGTTAGGTTTAGGATCAGGGCCAGGTTCAGGTATAGGGTCAGGGTCTGGTATAGACGAAGTTCAGGGTTAGGGTTATGATCAGAGTCAGGTATAGGGTCAGGGTTATTGTTAAAGTTAGGGTTAGTGTTAGGGTTAGCATTTGGTTGACGGTTAGGGTTAGAGCTTGTTAGGATCAGGGTCCATGGTAGGGTTATTGGTTAGTGTTAGGGTTGGGTTCAGCGATAGGATCCGGGGGAGGTCCCGTGTTAGTGTCAGGGTCAGGGTTACATTTAGGGTTAGTGATAAGGTCAGGCTCACAGTCAGGGTCAGGTTTGTTGTTCATTCAGGGTCGGGGTCACTGTTAGGGTCAGGGTTAGGTTTATCGTCATGGTCAGGGTCAGGGTCAGGGTGAAGTTTAGCACCAGTGTCAGGTTTAGGGTCAGGTTCAGGTATTGGTTTAAAGTCCACATTCGGGTCAGGGACAGGTTTGTGTAAGGTTAGCATCAGGCTCACAGTCACGGTCAGGGGTAGGGTTAGGGTCAGGGTTAGGTCAGCGTCAGGGTTAGGATTAGGGTCAAGGTCAGGGTCATGGTTACATATGAGTCTTAGTTACAGTATTATCAGCGTTAGGTTTAAGTGCAGCGTCCACATCAGGGTTAGTGTCAGGCTTAGGTTTAGGTTTAGAGTTCAGGTCAGGATCACAGTCAGTGTCAGGGTCAGGGTTAGTGGTTACTTTTGGGGTCAGACCCGCTCCTGGGTATGGACCCATCCCTTCAGGGTCTCAGGATAAACCCTGGGCAGAAGGGTGTAGACCCTCCACCCAACCCACTTAACCAGCCTTAAACTGGGGTATGAACATGACTTGCCCACCAGACATCTAACCCCTCATCAGCCTGATCATGCTTGGGGCATCTCCACCCACGATGGCATGGCCAGCTCTTCTTTACACACAGACTCACAAACACCCAGAGGCACACACACACACACACACACACACACACACACAGACGGGGAGGAGACCTAGGGCTATACCCGTGGATCAGAAGGTGTGGGACTCTGACTCTGAGCTCCCTGGTGTCACCTTTTGATTTTATTAGCTAAAGGGCATGAGGCATTGGGGAAATCTGACATGACCTGCCAGGGAGGGGACGGGTCTTCTCCCTGCATTCTCTCGGTTTCAGTACAGCAGAAGAACATGTCACTTCCTTTAGGATGTGCCTAGAAATGAGCTGCGCAGGGGGGTTTTCTCTGTAAAGGGGTGCCTGGATTCGTGGGTTCCAATTCCGTTGGGCTCTGTCATCAGGGAAGCCAAGTCACCACTTCCGGGGCGCTCCTTACCGAAATTCCTGCTCCACCAGAGCTCCCTGAGTCCCCGATCCCCAAGCTGCTCAAGGCTCACACTCCACTCAATGCAGTGCCCATACAGTGACCCCCACACAGCCTCCCCCCAAACCCTGGGATGCCTGGGTGCAGCTGTTGTCCCTGCTGGTGGGAACAGAGCTGGGTTTAGACCAGGTTAGTGTTAAGATTAGGCTTAGAAAGCCTTAGGGTCAGGGTTAGGGTTAGACCCCATTGGGGTCAGGTTAGACGTCTTTGGGGTCAGGGTTAGTGTAAGGCTTAGTGTAGGGGTCAGGGTTAGGGTTAGGTTCATGTTTAGGTTTAGGGTCAGGCTCACAGTAGGGTCAGGGTTAGCGTTACGGTCACAGTAAGGGTCAGGCTCAGTGTTAGGGTGACGGTTAGGTTTAGGGTCAGGCAGGGTCATGGTCAGATTTAGGGTCAGGTTCAAGTTTTGGTTGCGGGCAGGTTCATGTCAGGGTCAGTGATAGGTTTGGGACAGTTTTAGTGTCAGGGTTAGGGTCTGGGTCAGGGTTAGGTTCATGGTCAGCTTTATGTTTCGGTTCTGTTTTATGAGTAGGTTCTGGATCAGGCTTAGTTTTAGGGTTACGATTCTGTTCAGGATCACAGATTGGGTCAGAGTTAGGGTTATGATCAGGGTCAGGTTAGGGTCAGGATTATTGTTAAAGTGGGGTTAAGGTTAGGGTTAGAGATAAGTTGAGGGTTAGGGTTAGACCAGGTTAGGATCAGTGTCAGGGACATGTTAGGTTTTTAGTTTTAGGGTTAGGTTCAGTGTTAGGTTTCGGGTCAGGGCCCGTGTTAGTGTCAGGGTCAGGGTTATGTTTAGGGTTACAGTTAGGGTCAGGCTCACATTCAGTATCAGGGTAAGTGTTAGGGTCAGGGTCAGGGTCACTGTTAGGGTCAGGGTTAGGGATGGTTCCATACCCAGGAGCGGGGCTAACCCCAACAGTAACCACTAACCCTGACGCTAACCCTGACTGTGAGCCTGCGCCAAACCCTAACCCAAGCCCTGACCCTGACCCTGACCCTGTGTCCTGACCTGAACCCTAAACCTAAACCTAAGCCTGACACTCACCCTGATGTGGACCCTGAACTTAAACTTAAATCTGACATTCCTGAGCCTGACTCTGACCGTAACGCTAACCCTGGACCTACTGTGATCCTGACCCTAAACCTAACCATGAACCTAACCCTAACCCTGACCCCACCCTAAATCTTACGCTAACCCTGACCCCAAAGACGTCTAACCCTAACCCTGACCCTAAGTCATTCTTAACCCTAACCCCAACACTAAGCTGGACTAAACCCAGCTCTGTTCCCTCCAGCGGGGACAGCAGCTGCACCCAGGCCTCCCAGGGGCTGCGGGGAGGCTCTATGGGGGTCACTGGATGGGCACTGCATTGAGTGGAGTGTGAGCCTTGAGCTGCTTGGGGACCGGCGGCTCAGGGAGCTCTGGTGAAGCAGGAAGTTCGGTAAGGAGCCCCCAGGCAGTGGTGACCTCACTTCCTTGAGGACAGAGCCCAACTGAATTGGAACCCACGTATCCATGCACCCCATTACAGAGAAAACCGCCATGCCCAGCTCATTTCTAGGCACATCCTAAAGGAAGCGACATGTTCTTCTGCTGTACTAAAGCCGAGAGGATGCAGGGAAAAGAGAGCTCGCCCGCCAGACCCGCCCCCTCCCTGGCAAGTCATATCAGGTTTCCCCAACGCCGCAGGCCGTTTGGCTAATAAAATTAAAAGGTGACACCAGGGGGCTCAGAGTCAGAGAGTCCCACACAACTTATCCAATTGTGTAGCCCTAGGTCTCCTCCCCGTCTTTGTGTCTGTGTGTGTGTGTGTGTGTGTGTGTGTGTGTGTCTGTGTGTGTGTGCGAGTGCCTCTGGGTGTCTGTGTGTCTGTGTGTAAAGAGGACCTTGCCATGCCATCGTGGGTGGAGATGCCCCAAGCAGGATCAGGCTGATGAGGGTTTAGATATCTGGTGGGCAAGTCATGTTCACAGCCCAGTTTAAGGCTGCTTAAGTGGGATCGGGTGTAGGGTCTACACCCTTCTGCCCAGGGTTTATCCTGAGACCCTGAACGGATGGGTCCATGACCCAGGAGCGGGGCTAACCCTAACAGTAACCACTAACCCTGACCCTGACCCTGACACTGACAGTGAGCCTGCCCTAAAACCTGACCCAAGCCCTGACCCTGACCCCGAACCTGACCCTGACTGTGATCCTGACCTGAAACCTAAACCTAAACCTTAGCCTGACCCTGACCCTGATGTGGACCCTGAACCTAAACCTAACTCTGACATTACCATAACCGTGACTCAAACCTAACCAGGACCCTGACCCTGACCCTAATCCTAACCCTGACGCTGACCTAACCCGGACACTAACCCTACCCCTGACCGTGACAGTGTGCTTGACCCTAACCCTAAACCTAATGGTAACTCTAACCATGACCCTAATAAGGACCCTGAACCTACACCTCATGCTGACCCTGAACCTAACACTAACCCCTACCCTAAACCAAACCTAACCCTGACCTTACGCAGTCTAACACTAACCATAACCCTAACCATAACCCAACTTCTAACTCTAACCCAAACCCCAAGCCCCAACCCTACCGCCAAAACCTAAGTGTGACACTGAACCTAACATTGACCCTATACCAAAGCCTGACCCTCAACCTGACCCTGGCCCTGACCTTTACCTGACCCTGACTCTGAACCTAATCCTAACCTTGACACTAACTCTGACCACTACATAGCCCTGTCCCTGACTCGAATGTGGACTTTAAACCAATACCTGAACCTGACCCTAAAAAGGACACTGGTGCTAAACTTCACCCTGACCGTGACCCAGACTATGACGATAACCTAACCCTGACCCTTACAGTGACGCCGACAGTCAACGGAACACTAAACCTGACCCTGACTGTGAGACTGAACCTAACTCTGACCCTAAATGTGACCCTGACCCTGACACTAACATGGGCCCTCCCCCGAATCCTATCTCTGAACCTAAACGTAACACTAACCCCTAACCCTACTACGGACCCTGACCCTAACAAGTTCTAACCCTAACCGTCAACCGAACGCTAAACGTAGAACTAACCCTAAACATTAACAATAACCCTGACCCTATACCTGACTCTGATCATAACCCTAACCCTGAACTTTGCCTATACCAGACCCTGACCCTAAACCTGACCCTGGCCCTGACCCTAAACCTAACCACGACCCTAAGAATGACCATTACATAATCTTGTCCCTGACCCGAATGGGGACTTTAAACCAATACCTGATCCTGACCGTAAACCTGACACTGGCCCTAGACTTCACCCTGACCCCGACCAAGGCAACGAACAGAAAGGTAACCCTGACCGTAACAGTGACCCTGACCCTGAACCTAACACTAACCCTGACACTGAATGGGAGCCTGAACCTATCTCTAACCCTAAACGTAACCCTAACCCTGACACTAACATGGGCCCTGACCCGAAACCTAATGCTGAACCTAACCCTAAATCTAACCCCTAACATTATCCCTGACATTGACCCTACCCCGGTCTAACCCTAACCCGCAACCTACCTCTAACCCTAAACCTAACCCCACTTTAACAATAATCCTGACCCTCTCCCTGACCCTGATCATAACCCTAACTCTGAACTTTGCCTATGTCAGAACTTAACCTTAAAACTGACCCTGGCCTTGACCTTAACCCTCACCCTAACCATGACTGTAAACCTAACACTGACCCAATCCGTGATCCTGAACAGAGTAGTAACCCTAAAGCTAACCCTGATCCTGAACCTATTCATAAAACAGAACCTAAACATAAAGCTGACCTTACCATAACCATGAACCTAACCCTGACCCTGACCCTAACCCTGACACTAACCTGTCCAAACCTAACCCTGACCTGATATGACCTTGCCCCCAAACCAAAACTTGAACCTGAACCTAAAACTGACCATGACCCTGAACCTGACCCTAAACCTAACCATCAGCCTAACACTGACCCTGAGCCTGACTCTGACCCTAACGCTAACCCTGGACCTACTGTGATCCTGACCCTAAACCTAACCATGAACCTAACCCTAACCCTGACCCCACCCTAAACCTTACGCTAACCCTGACCCCAAAGACGTCTAACCCTAACCCTGACCCTAAGTCATTCTTAACCCTAACCCTAACACTAAACTGGACTAAACCCAGCTCTGTTCCCTCCAGCGGGTACAGCAGCTGCACCCAAGCCTCCCAAGGGCTGCGGGGAGGCTCTATGGGGGTCACTGGATGGGCACTGCATTGAGTGGAGTGTGAGCCTTGAGCTGCTTGGGGACCGGCGGCTCAGTGAGCTCTGGTGGAGCAGGAAGTTCGGTAAGGAGCCCCCAGGCAGTGGTGACCTCACTTCCTTGAGGACAGAGCCCAACTGAATTGGAACCCACGTATCCACGCACCACATTACAGAGAAAACCGCCATGCCCAGCTCATTTCTAGGCACATCCTAAAGGAAGCGACATGTTCTTCTGCTGTACTAAAGCAGAGAGGATGCAGGGAAATGAGAGCTCGCCCGCCAGACAAGTCCCCTCCCTGGCAAGTCATATCAGGTTTCCCCAACTCCGCAGGCCCTTGGCTAATAAAATTAAAAGGTGACACAAGGGGGCTCAGAGTCAGAGTGTCCCACACATCTTATCCAATTGTGTAGCCCAAGGTCTCCTCCCCGTCTGTGTGTCTGTGTGTGTGTGTGTGTGTGTGTGTGTGTATATGTGTGTGCGAGTGCCTCTGGGTGTCTGTGTGTCTGTGTGTAAATAGGACCTTGCCATGCCATCGTGGGTGGAGATGCCCCAAGCAGGATCAGGCTGATGAGGGTTTAGATATCTGGTGGGCTAGTCATGTTCACAGCCCAGTTTAAGGCTGCTTAAGTGGGATCGGGTGTAGGGTCTACACCCTTCTGCCCAGGGTTTATCCTGAGACCCTGAACGGATGGGTCCATGACCCAGGAGCGGGGCTAACCCTAACAGTAACCACTAACCCTGACCCTGACCCTGACACTGACTGTGAGCCTGCCCCAAAACCTGACCCAAGCCCTGACCCTGACCCCGAACCTCACCCTGACTGTGATCCTGACCTGAAACCTAAACCTAAACCTTAGCATGACACTGACCCTGATGTGGACACTGAACCTAAACCTAACTCTGACATTACCATAACCGTGACTCAAACCTAACCAGGACCCTGACCCTGACCCTAATCCTAACCCTGACGCTGACCTAACCCGGACCCTAACCCTACCTCTGACCGTGACAGTGTGCTTGACCCTAACCCTAAACCTAATGGTAACTCTAACCATGACCCTAATAAGGACCCTGAACCTACACGTCATGCTGACCCTGAACCTAACACTAACCCCTACCCTAAACCAAACCTAACCCTGACCTTACGCTGTCTAACACTAACCCTAACCCTAACCATAACCCTACTTCTAACTCTAACCCAAACCCCAAGCCCAAACCCTACCGCCCAAACCTAACTGTGACACTGAACCGAACATTGACCCTATACCCAAGCCTGACCCTCAACCTGACCCTGGCCCTGACCTTTACCTGACCCTGACTCTGAACCTAATCCTAACCTTGACACTAACTCTGACCACTACGTAGCCCTGTCCCTGACCCGAATGTGAACTTTAAACCAATACCTGAACCTGACCCTAAAAAGGACACTGGTGCTAAACTTCACCCTGACCCTGACCCAGACCATGACGATAACCTAACCCTGACCCTTACAGTGACGCCGACAGTCAACCCAACAGTAAACCTCACCCTGACTGTGAGACTGAACCTAACTCTGACCCTAAATATAACCCTGAACCTGACACTAACATGGGCCCTCCCCCGAATCCTATCTCTGAACCTAACCCTAACACTAACCCCTAACCCTACCACGAACACTGACCCTAACAAGTTCTAACCCTAACCGTCAACCGAATGCTAAACGTAGAACTAACCCTAAACATTAACAATAACCCCGACCCTATACCTGACTCTGATCATAACCCTAACCCTGAACTTTGCCTATACCAGACCCTGACCCTAAACCTGACCCTGGCCCTGACCCTAAACCTAACCACGACCCTAAGAATGACCACTACATAATCTTGTCCCTGACCCCAATGGGGACTTTAAACCAATACCTGATCCTGACCGTAAACCTGACACTGGCCCTAGACTTCACCCTGACCCCGACCAAGGCAAAGACCAGAAACGTAACCCTGACCCTAACAGTGACCCTGACCCTGAACCTAACACTAACCCTGACACTGAATGGGAGCCTGAACCTATCTCTAAGCCTAAACGTAACCCTGACCCTGACACTAACATGGGCCCTGACCCGAAACCTAATGCTGAACCTAACCCTAAATCTAACCCCTAACATTATCCCTGACACTGACCCTACCCCGGTCTAACCCTAACCCGCAACCTACCTCTAACCCTAAACCTAACCCCACTTTAACAATAATCCTGACCCTCTCCCTGACCCTGATCATAACCCTAACTCTGAACTTTGCCTATGTCAGAACTTAACCTTAAAACTGACCCTGGCCTTGACCTTAACCCTGACCCTAACCATGACTGTAAACCTAACACTGACCCAATCCGTGATCCTGAACAGAGTAGTAACCCTAAAGCTAACCCTGATCCTGAACCTACTCATAAAACAGAACCTAAACATAAAGCTGACCTTACCATAACCATGAACCTAACCCTGACCCTGACCCTAACCCTGACACTAAACGTGTCCCAAACCTAACCCTGACCTGACATGACCTTGCCCCCAAACCAAAACTTGAACCTGAACCTAAAACTGACCATGACCCTGAACCTGACCCTAAACCTAACCATCAGCCTAACACTGACCCTGAGCCTGACTCTGACCGTAACGCTAAACCTGGACCTACTGTGATCCTGACCCTAAACCTAACCATGAACCTAACCCTAACCCTGACCCCACCCTAAACCTTACGCTAACCCTGACCCCAAAGACGTCTAACCCAAACCCTGACCCTTAGTCATTCTTAACCCTAACCCTAACACTAAACTGGACTAAACCCAGCTCTGTACCCTCCAGCGGCGACAGCAGCTGCACCCAGGCCTCCCAGGGGCTGCGGGGAGGCTCTATGGGGGTCACTGGATGGGCACTGCATTGAGTGGAGTGTGAGCCTTGAGCAGCTTGGGGAACGGCGGCTCAGGGAGCTCTGGTGGAGCAGGAAGTTCGGTAAGGAGCCCCCAGGCAGTGGTGACCTCACTTCCTTGACGACAGAGCCCAACTGAATTGGAACCCACGTATCCACGCACCCCATTACAGAGAAAACCGCCATGCCCAGCTCATTTCTAGGCACATCCTAAAGGAAGCGACATGTTCTTCTGCTGTACTAAAGCCGAGAGGATGCAGGGAAAAGAGAGCTCGCCTGCCAGACACGCCCCCTCCCTGGCAAGTCATATCAGGTTTCCCCAACGCCGCAGGCCGTTTGGCTAATAAAATTAAAAGGTGACACCAGGGGGCTCAGAGTCAGAGAGTCCCACACATCTTATCCAATTGTGTATTCCTAGGTCTCCTCCCCGTCTCTCTCTGTGTGTGTGTGTGTGTGTGTGTGTGTGTGTGTGTGCGCGAGTGCCTCTGGGTGTCTGTGTGTCTGTGTGTAAAGAGGACCTTGCCATGCCATCGTGGGTGGAGATGCCCCAAGCAGGATCAGGCTGATGAGGGTTTAGATATCTGGTGGGCAAGTCATGTTCACAGCCCAGTTTAAGGCTGCTTAAGTGGGATCGGGTGTAGGGTCTACACCCTTCTGCCCAGGGTTTATCCTGAGACCCTGAACGGATGGGTCCATGACCCAGGAGCGGGGCTAACCCTAACAGTAACCACTAACCCTGACCCTGACCCTGACACTGACTGTGAGCCTGCCCCAAAACCTGACCCAAGCCCTGACCCTGACCCCGAACCTGACCCTGACTGTGATCCTGACCTGAAACCTAAACCTAAACCTTAGCATGACACTGACCCTGATGTGGACCCTGAACCTAAACCTAACTCTGACATTACCATAACCGTGACTCAAACCTAACCAGGACCCTGACCCTGACCCTAATCCTAACCCTGACGCTGACCTAACCCGGACCCTAACCCTACCCCTGACCGTGACAGTGTGCTTGACCCTAACCCTAAACCTAATGGTAACTCTAACCATGACCCTAATAAGGACCCTGAACCTACACGTCATGCTGACCCTGAACCTAACACTAACCCCTACCCTAAAAACAAACCTAACCCTGACCTTACGCTGTCTAACACTAACCCTAACCCTAACCATAACCCTACTTCTAACTCTAACCCAAACCCCAAGCCCAAACCCTACCGCCCAAACCTAACTGTGACACTGAACCGAACATTGACCCTATACCCAAGCCTGACCCTCAACCTGACCCTGGCCCTGACCTTTACCTGACCCTGACTCTGAACCTAATCCTAACCTTGACACTAACTCTGACCACTACATAGCCCTGTCCCTGACCCGAATGTGAACTTTAAACCAATACCTGAACCTGACCCTAAAAAGGACACTGGTGCTAAACTTCACCCTGACCCTGACCCAGACCATGACGATAACCTAACCCTGACCCTTACAGTGACGCCGACAGTCAACGGAACACTAAACCTGACCCTGACTGTGAGACTGAACCTAACTCTGACCCTAAATGTAACCCTGACCCTGACACTAACATGGGCCCTCCCCCGAATCCTATCTCTGAACCTAACCCTAACACTAACCCCTAACCCTACCACGGACCCTGACCCTAACAAGTTCTAACCCTAACCGTCAACCGAACGCTAAACGTAGAACTAACCCTAAACATTAACAATAACCCTGACCCTATACCTGACTCTGATCATAACCCTAACCCTGAACTTTGCCTATACCAGACCCTGACCCTAAACCTGACCCTGGCCCTGACCCTAAACCTAACCACGACCCTAACAATGACCACTACATAATCTTGTCCCTGACCCGAATGGGGACTTTAAACCAATACCTGATCCTGACCGTAAACCTGACACTGGCCCTAGACTTCACCCTGACCCCGACCAAGGCAAAGACCAGAAACGTAACCCTGACCCTAACAGTGACCCTGACCCTGAACCTAACACTAACCCTGACACTGAATGGGAGCCTGAACCTATCTCTAAGCCTAAACGTAACCCTGACCCTGACACTAACATGGGCCCTGACCCGAAACCTAATGCTGAACCTAACCCTAAATCTAACCCCTAACATTATCCCTGACACTGACCCTACCCCGGTCTAACCCTAACCCGCAACCTACCTCTAACCCTAAACCTAACCCCACTTTAACAATAATCCTGACCCTCTCCCTGACCCTGATCATAACCCTAACTCTGAACTTTGCCTATGTCAGAACTTAACCTTAAAACTGACCCTGGCCTTGACCTTAACCCTGACCCTAACCATGACTGTAAACCTAACACTGACCCAATCCGTGATCCTGAACAGAGTAGTAACCCTAAAGCTAACCCTGATCCTGAACCTACTCATAAAACAGAACCTAAACATAAAGCTGACCTTACCATAACCATGAACCTAACCCTGACCCTGACCCTAACCCTGACACTAAACCTGTCCCAAACCTAACCCTGACCTGACATGACCTTGCCCCCAAACCAAAACTTGAACCTGAACCTAAAACTGACCATGACCCTGAACCTGACCCTAAACCTAACCATCAGCCTAACACTGACCCTGAGCCTGACTCTGACCGTAACGCTAACCCTGGACCTACTGTGATCCTGACCCTAAACCTAACCATGAACCTAACCCTAACCCTGACCCCACCCTAAACCTTACGCTAACCCTGACCCCAAAGACGTCTAACCCCTAACCCTGACCCTAAGTCATTCTTAACCCTAACCCTAACACTAAACTGGACTAAACCCAGCTCTGTTCCCTCCAGCGGGGACAGCAGCTGCACCCAGGCCTCCCAGGGGCTGCGGGGAGGCTCTATGGGGGTCACTGGATGGGCACTGCATTGAGTGGAGTGTGAGCCTTGAGCAGCTTGGGGAACGGCGGCTCAGGGAGCTCTGGTGGAGCAGGAAGTTCGGTAAGGAGCCCCCAGGCAGTGGTGACCTCACTTCCTTGACGACAGAGCCCAACTGAATTGGAACCCACGTATCCAGGCACCCCATTACAGAGAAAAAGAAAACCGCCATGCCCAGCTCATTTCTAGGCACATCCTAAAGGAAGCGACATGTTCTTCTGCTGTACTAAAGCCGAGAGGATGCAGGGAAAAGAGAGCTCGCCCGCCAGACACGCCCCCTCCCTGGCAAGTCATATCAGGTTTCCCCAACGCCGCAGGCCCTTTGGCTAATAAAATTAAAAGGTGACACCAGGGGGCTCAGAGTCAGAGAGTCCCACACATCTTATCCAATTGTGTAGCCCTAGGTCTCCTCCCCGTCTCTCTCTCTGTGTGTGTGTGTGTGTGTGTGTGTGTGTGTGTGTGTGCGCGAGTGCCTCTGGGTGTCTGTGTGTCTGTGTGTAAAGAGGACCTTGCCATGCCATCGTGGGTGGAGATGCCCCAAGCAGGATCAGGCTGATGAGGGTTTAGATATCTGGTGGGCAAGTCATGTTCACACAGCCCAGTTTAAGGCTGGTTAAGTGGGATCGGGTGTAGGGTCTACACCCTTCTGCCCAGGGTTTATCCTGAGACCCTGAACGGATGGGTCCATGACCCAGGAGCGGGGCTAACCCTAACAGTAACCACTAACCCTGACCCTGACCCTGACACTGACTGTGAGCCTGCCCCAAAACCTGACCCAAGCCCTGACCCTGACCCCGAACCTGACCCTGACCCTGACTGTGATCCTGACCTGAAACCTAAACCTAAACCTAAGCCTGACACTGACCCTGATGTGGACCCTGAACCTAAACCTAACTCTGACATTACCATAACCGTGACTCAAACCTAACCAGGACCCTGACCCTGACCCTAATCCTAACCCTGACGCTGACCTAACCCGGACCCTAACCCTACCCCTGACCGTGACAGTGTGCTTGACCCTAACCCTAAACCTAATGGTAACTCTAACCATGACCCTAATAAGGACCCTGAACCTACACGTCATGCTGACCCTGAACCTAACACTAACCCCTACCCTAAACCAAACCTAACCCTGACCTTACGCTGTCTAACCCTAACCCTAAACCTAACCATAACCCTACTTCTAACTCTAACCCAAACCCCAAGCCCAAACCCTACCGCCAAAACCTAACTGTGACACTGAACCGAACATTGACCCTATACCAAAGCCTGACCCTCAACCTGACCCTGGCCCTGACCTTTACCTGACCCTGACTCTGAACCTAATCCTAACCTTGACACTAACTCTGACCACTACATAGCCCTGTCCCTGACCCGAATGTGGACTTTAAACCAATACCTGAACCTGACCCTAAAAAGGACACTGGTGCTAAACTTCACCCTGACCCTGACCCAGACCATGACGATAACCTAACCCTGACCCTTACAGTGACGCCGACAGTCAACGGAACACTAAACCTGACCCTGACTGTGAGACTGAACCTAACTCTGACCCTAAATGTAACCCTGACCCTGACACTAACATGGGCCCTCCCCCGAATCCTATCTCTGAACCTAACCCTAACACTAACCCCTAACCCTACCACGGACCCTGACCCTAACAAGTTCTAACCCTAACCGTCAACCGAACGCTAAACGTAGAACTAACCCTAAACATTAACAATAACCCTGACCCTATACCTGACTCTGATCATAACCCTAACCCTGAACTTTGCCTATACCAGACCCTGACCCTAAACCTGACCCTGGCCCTGACCCTAAACCTAACCACGACCCTAACAATGACCACTACATAATCTTGTCCCTGACCCGAATGGGGACTTTAAACCAATACCTGATCCTGACCGTAAACCTGACACTGGCCCTAGACTTCACCCTGACCCCGACCAAGGCAAAGACCAGAAACGTAACCCTGACCCTAACAGTGACCCTGACCCTGAACCTAACACTAACCCTGACACTGAATGGGAGCCTGAACCTATCTCTAAGCCTAAACGTAACCCTGACCCTGACACTAACATGGGCCCTGACCCGAAACCTAATGCTGAACCTAACCCTAAATCTAACCCCTAACATTATCCCTGACACTGACCCTACCCCGGTCTAACCCTAACCCGCAACCTACCTCTAACCCTAAACCTAACCCCACTTTAACAATAATCCTGACCCTCTCCCTGACCCTGATCATAACCCTAACTCTGAACTTTGCCTATGTCAGAACTTAACCTTAAAACTGACCCTGGCCTTGACCTTAACCCTGACCCTAACCATGACTGTAAACCTAACACTGACCCAATCCGTGATCCTGAACAGAGTAGTAACCCTAAAGCTAACCCTGATCCTGAACCTACTCATAAAACAGAACCTAAACATAAAGCTGACCTTACCATAACCATGAACCTAACCCTGACCCTGACCCTAACCCTGACACTAAACCTGTCCCAAACCTAACCCTGACCTGACATGACCTTGCCCCCAAACCAAAAAACTGAACCTGAACCTAAAACTGACCATGACCCTGAACCTGACCCTAAACCTAACCATCAGCCTAACACTGACCCTGAGCCTGACTCTGACCGTAACGCTAACCCTGGACCTACTGTGATCCTGACCCTAAACCTAACCATGAACCTAACCCTAACCCTGACCCCACCCTAAACCTTACGCTAACCCTGACCCCAAAGACGTCTAACCCTAACCCTGACCCTAAGTCATTCTTAACCCTAACCCTAACACTAAGCTGGACTAAACCCAGCTCTGTTCCCTCCAGCGGGGACAGCAGCTGCACCCAGGCCTCCCAGGGGCTGCGGGGAGGCTCTATGGGGGTCACTGGATGGGCACTGCATTGAGTGGAGTGTGAGCCTTGAGCAGCTTGGGGACCGGCGGCTCAGGGAGCTCTGGTGGAGCAGGAAGTTCGGTAAGGAGCCCCCAGGCAGTGGTGACCTCACTTCCTTGACGACAGAGCCCAACTGAATTGGAACCCACGTATCCAGGCACCCCATTACAGAGAAAACCGCCATGCCCAGCTCATTTCTAGGCACATCCTAAAGGAAGCGACATGTTCTTCTGCTGTACTAAAGCCGAGAGGATGCAGGGAAAAGAGAGCTCGCCCGCCAGACACGTCCCCTCCCTGGCAAGTCATATCAGGTTTCCCCAATGCCGCAGGCCCTTTGGCTAATAAAATTAAAAGGTGACACCAGGGGGCTCAGAGTCAGAGAGTCCCACACATCTTATCCAATTGTGTAGCCCTAGGTCTCCTCCCCGTCTCTGTGTGTGTGTGTGTGTGTGTGTGTGTGTGTGTGTGTGTGTGTGTGTGTGCGAGTGCCTCTGGGTGTCTGTGTGTCTGTGTGTGTAAAGAGGACCTTGCCATGCCATCGTGGGTGGAGATGCCCCAAAGCAGGATCAGGCTGATGAGGGTTTAGATATCTGGTGGGCAAGTCATGTTCACAGCCCAGTTTAAGGCTGGTTAAGTGGGATCGGGTGTAGGGTCTACACCCTTCTGCCCAGGGTTTATCCTGAGACCCTGAACGGATGGGTCCATGACCCAGGAGCGGGGCTAACCCTAACAGTAACCACTAACCCTGACCCTGACCCTGACACTGACTGTGAGCCTGCCCCAAAACCTGACCCAAGCCCTGACCCTGACCCCGAACCTGACCCTGACTGTGATCCTGACCTGAAACCTAAAAACCTAAACCTTAGCCTGACACTGACCCTGATGTGGACCCTGAACCTAAACCTAACTCTGACATTACCATAACCGTGACTCAAACCTAACCAGGACCCTGACCCTGACCCTAATCCTAACCCTGACGCTGACCTAACCCGGACCCTAACCCTACCCCTGACCGTGACAGTGTGCTTGACCCTAACCCTAAACCTAATGGTAACTCTAACCATGACCCTAATAAGGACCCTGAACCTACACGTCATGCTGACCCTGAACCTAACACTAACCCCTACCCTAAACCAAACCTAACCCTGACCTTACGCTGTCTAACCCTAACCCTAAACCTAACCATAACCCTACTTCTAACTCTAACCCAAACCCCAAGCCCAAACCCTACCGCCAAAACCTAACTGTGACACTGAACCGAACATTGACCCTATACCAAAGCCTGACCCTCAACCTGACCCTGGCCCTGACCTTTACCTGACCCTGACTCTGAACCTAATCCTAACCTTGACACTAACTCTGACCACTACATAGCCCTGTCCCTGACCCGAATGTGGACTTTAAACCAATACCTGAACCTGACCCTAAAAAGGACACTGGTGCTAAACTTCACCCTGACCCTGACCCAGACCATGACGATAACCTAACCCTGACCCTTACAGTGACGCCGACAGTCAACGGAACACTAAACCTGACCCTGACTGTGAGACTGAACCTAACTCTGACCCTAAATGTAACCCTGACCCTGACACTAACATGGGCCCTCCCCCGAATCCTATCTCTGAACCTAACCCTAACACTAACCCCTAACCCTACCACGGACCCTGACCCTAACAAGTTCTAACCCTAACCGTCAACCGAACGCTAAACGTAGAACTAACCCTAAACATTAACAATAACCCTGACCCTATACCTGACTCTGATCATAACCCTAACCCTGAACTTTGCCTATACCAGACCCTGACCCTAAACCTGACCCTGGCCCTGACCCTAAACCTAACCACGACCCTAACAATGACCACTACATAATCTTGTCCCTGACCCGAATGGGGACTTTAAACCAATACCTGATCCTGACCGTAAACCTGACACTGGCCCTAGACTTCACCCTGACCCCGACCAAGGCAAAGACCAGAAACGTAACCCTGACCCTAACAGTGACCCTGACCCTGAACCTAACACTAACCCTGACACTGAATGGGAGCCTGAACCTATCTCTAACCCTAAACGTAACCCTGACCCTGACACTAACATGGGCCCTGACCCGAAACCTAATGCTGAACCTAACCCTAAATCTAACCCCTAACATTATCCCTGACACTGACCCTACCCCGGTCTAACCCTAACCCGCAAACCTACCTCTAACCCTAAACCTAACCCCACTTTAACAATAATCCTGACCCTCTCCCTGACCCTGATCATAACCCTAACTCTGAACTTTGCCTATGTCAGAACTTAACCTTAAAACTGACCCTGGCCTTGACCTTAACCCTGACCCTAACCATGACTGTAAACCTAACACTGACCCAATCCGTGATCCTGAACAGAGTAGTAACCCTAAAGCTAACCCTGATCCTGAACCTACTCATAAAACAGAACCTAAACATAAAGCTGACCTTACCATAACCATGAACCTAACCCTGACCCTGACCCTAACCCTGACACTAAACCTGTCCCAAACCTAACCCTGACCTGACATGACCTTGCCCCCAAACCAAAACTTGAACCTGAACCTAAAAAAAACTGACCATGACCCTGAACCTGACCCTAAACCTAACCATCAGCCTAACACTGACCCTGAGCCTGACTCTGACCGTAACGCTAACCCTGGACCTACTGTGATCCTGACCCTAAACCTAACCATGAACCTAACCCTAACCCTGACCCCACCCTAAACCTTACGCTAACCCTGACCCCAAAGACGTCTAACCCTAACCCTGACCCTAAGTCATTCTTAACCCTAACCCTAACACTAAGCTGGACTAAACCCAGCTCTGTTCCCTCCAGCGGGGACAGCAGCTGCACCCAGGCCTCCCAGGGGCTGCGGGGAGGCTCTATGGGGGTCACTGGATGGGCACTGCATTGAGTGGAGTGTGAGCCTTGAGCAGCTTGGGGAACGGCGGCTCAGGGAGCTCTGGTGGAGCAGGAAGTTCGGTAAGGAGCCCCCAGGCAGTGGTGACCTCACTTCCTTGACGACAGAGCCCAACTGAATTGGAACCCACGTATCCACGCACCCCATTACAGAGAAAAACCGCCATGCCCAGCTCATTTCTAGGCACATCCTAAAGGAAGCGACATGTTCTTCTGCTGTACTAAAGCCGAGAGGATGCAGGGAAATGAGAGCTCGCCCGCCCAGACACGTCCCCCTCCCTGGCAAGTCATATCAGGTTTCCCCAAAACGCCCGCAGGCCCTTTGGCTAATAAAATTAAAAGGTGACACCAGGGGGCTCAGAGTCAGAGAGTCCCACACATCTTATCCAATTGTGTATTCCTAGGTCTCCTCCCCGTCTCTCTCTGTGTGTGTGTGTGTGTGTGTGTGTGTGTGTGTGTGTGTGTGTGCACGAGTGCCTCTGGGTGTCTGTGTGTCTGTGTGTAAAGAGGACCTTGCCATGCCATCGTGGGTGGAGATGCCCCAAGCAGGATCAGGCTGATGAGGGTTTAGATATCTGGTGGGCAAGTCATGTTCACAGCCCAGTTTAAGGCTGGTTAAGTGGGATCGGGTGTAGGGTCTACACCCTTCTGCCCAGGGTTTATCCTGAGACCCTGAACGGATGGGTCCATGACCCAGGAGCGGGGCTAACCCTAACAGTAACCACTAACCCTGACCCTGACCCTGACACTGACTGTGAGCCTGCCCCAAAACCTGACCCAAGCCCTGACCCTGACCCTGACCCCTGAACCTGACCCTGACTGTGATCCTGACCTGAAACCTAAACCTAAACCTTAGCCTGACACTGACCCTGATGTGGACCCTGAACCTAAACCTAACTCTGACATTACCATAACCGTGACTCAAACCTAACCAGGACCCTGACCCTGACCCTAATCCTAACCCTGACGCTGACCTAACCCGGACCCTAACCCTACCCCTGACCGTGACAGTGTGCTTGACCCTAACCCTAAACCTAATGGTAACTCTAACCATGACCCTAATAAGGACCCTGAACCTACACCTCATGCTGACCCTGAACCTAACACTAACCCCTACCCTAAACCAAACCTAACCCTGACCTTACGCTGTCTAACCCTAACCCTAAACCTAACCATAACCCTACTTCTAACTCTAACCCAAACCCCAAGCCCAAAACCCTACCCAAAAAACCTAACTGTGACACTGAACCGAACATTGACCCTATACCAAAGCCTGACCCTCAACCTGACCCTGGCCCTGACCTTTACCTGACCCTGACTCTGAACCTAATCCTAACCTTGACACTAACTCTGACCACTACATAGCCCTGTCCCTGACCCGAATGTGAACTTTAAACCAATACCTGAACCTGACCCTAAAAAGGACACTGGTGCTAAACTTCACCCTGACCCTGACCCAGACCATGACGATAACCTAACCCTGACCCTTACAGTGACGCCGACAGTCAACGGAACACTAAACCTGACCCTGACTGTGAGACTGAACCTAACTCTGACCCTAAATGTAACCCTGACCCTGACACTAACATGGGCCCTCCCCCGAATCCTATCTCTGAACCTAACCCTAACACTAACCCCGAACCCTACCACGGACCCTGACCCTAACAAGTTCTAACCCTAACCGTCAACCGAACGCTAAACGTAGAACTAACCCTAAACATTAACAATAACCCTGACCCTGTACCTGACTCTGATCATAACCCTAAACCCTGAACTTTGCCTATACCAGACCCTGACCCTAACCTGACCCTGGCCCTGACCCTAAACCTAACCATGACCCTAACAATGACCACTACATAATCTTGTCCCTGACCCGAATGGGGACTTTAAACCAATACCTGATCCTGACCGTAAACCTGACACTGGCCCTAGACTTCACCCTGACCCCGACCAAGGCAAAGACCAGAAACGTAACCCTGACCCTAACAGTGACCCTGACCCTGAACCTAACACTAACCCTGACACTGAATGGGAGCCTGAACCTATCTCTAACCCTAAACCTAACCCTGACCCTGACACTAACATGGGCCCTGACCCGAAACCTAATGCTGAACCTAACCCTAAATCTAACCCCTAACATTATCCCTGACACTGACCCTACCCCGGTCTAACTCTAACCCGTAACCTACCTCTAACCCTAAACCTAACCCCACTTTAACAATAATCCTGACCCTCTCCCTGACCCTGATCATAACCCTAACTCTGAACTTTGCCTATGTCAGAACTTAACCTTAAAAGTGACCCTGGCCTTGACCTTAACCCTGACCCTAACCATGACTGTAAACCTAACACTGACCCAATCCGTGATCCTGAACAGAGTACTAACCCTAAAGCTAACCCTGATCCTGAACCTACTCATAATACAGAACCTAAACATAAAGCTGACCTTACTATAACCATGAACCTAACCCTGACCCTGATCCTAACCCTGACACTAAACCTGTCCCAAACCTAACCATGACCTGACATGACCTTGCCCCCAAACCAAAACTTGAACCTGAACCTAAAACTGACCATGACCCTGAACCTGATTCTAAACCTAACCATCAGCCTAACACTGACCCTGAGCCTGACTCTGACCGTAACGCTAACCCTGGACCTACTGTGATCCTGACCCTAAACCTAAGCATGAACCTAACCCTAACCCTGACCCAAATCTGAACCTTACGCTAACCCTGACCCCAAAGACGTCTAACCCTAACCCTGACCCTAAGTCATTCTTAACCCTAACCCTAACACTAAGCTGGACTAAACCCAGCTCTGTTCCCTCCAGCGGGGACAGCAGCTGCACCCAGGCCTCCCAGGGGCTGCGGGGAGACTCTATGGGGGTCACTGGATGGGCACTGCATTTAGTGGAGTGTGAGCCTTGAGCAGCTTGGGGACCGGCGGCTCAGGGAGCTCTGGTGGAGCAGGAAGTTCGGAAAGGAACCCCCAGGCTGTGGTGACCTCACTGCCTGACGACAGAGCCCAACTGAATTGGAACCCACGTATCCATGCACCCCATTACAGAGAAAAACGCCATGCCCAGCTCATTTCTAGGCACATCCTAAAGGAAGCGACATGTTCTTCTGCTGTACTAAAGCCGAGAGGATGCAGGGAAAAGAGAGAGCTCGCCCGCCCGCCAGACACGTCCCCCTCCCTGGCAAGTCATATCAGGTTTCCCCAACGCCGCAGGCCCTTTGGCTAATAAAATTAAAAGGTGACACCAGGGGACTCAGAGTCAGAGAGTCCCACACATCTTATCCAATTGTGTAGCCCTAGGTCTCCTCCCCGTCTCTGTGTGTGTGTGTGTGTGTGTGTGTGTGTGTGTGTGTGCGAGTGCCTCTGGGTGTCTGTGTGTCTGTGTGTAAAGAGGACCTTGCCATGCCATCGTGGGTGGAGATGCCCCAAGCAGGATCAGGCTGATGAGGGTTTAGATATCTAGTGGGCAAGTCTTGTTCACAGCTGAATAAGTGGGATCGGGTGTAGGGTCTATACCCATCTGCCCTGGTTTTATCCTGAGACCCTGAACGGTTGGGTCCATGACCCAGGAGCGGGGCTAACTCTAACACTAATCACTAACCCTGATCCTGACCCTGACCCTAATCCTAACCCTGATGCTGATCTAACCCTGACTCTAACACTAAACCTGACACTGAATGTGAGCCTGAACCTAATTCTAACCCTAAACGTAACCCTGACCCTGACACTAACATGGGCCCTGACCCAAAAACTAATGCTGAGCCTAAGCCTAAAACTAACCCCTAACATTATCCCTGACACTGAACCTACCCCGGTCTACCCCTAACCCGCAACCTACCTCTAACCCTAAACCTCAACCCACTTTAACAATAATCCTGACCCTCTCCCTGATCCTGATCATAACCCTAACTCTGAACTTTGCGTATGTCAGAACTAAACCTTAAACCTGACGCTGGCCTTGACCTTAAATCTGACCCTAACCCTGACTGTAAACGTAACTCTGACCCAATCCGTGATCCTGAACAGAATTGTAACCGTAAAGCTAACCCTGATCCTGAACCTACTCATGATACAGACCTAAACATAAAGCTGACCTTACCATAACCATGAACCTAAACCTGACCCTGACCCTAACCCTGACACTAAACCTGTCCCAAACCTAACCCTGACCCTGACATGAACCTTGCCCCCACACCAAAACTTGAACCTGACCCTAAATCTGACCATGACCATGCCTGGACCTAAACCTAACCGTCAGCCTAACACTGAACCTGACCCTGACTGTGACCGTAACGCTAAGCCTGACCCTACTGTGATCCTGACCCTAAACCTAACCATGAACCGAACCCTAACCCTGACCCCTACCCTAAGCCTTACGCTAACCATGACCCCAAAGTCGTCTAACCCTAACCCTGACCCTACATCTTTCTTTGCCCTAACCCTAACACTAAGCTGGTCTAAACCCAGCTCTGTTCCCTCCAGCGGGGACAACAGCTGCACCCAGGCCTCCTAGGGTCTGGGAGGAGGCTCTATGGGGGTCACTGGATGGGCACTGCATTGAGTGGTGTGTGAGCCTTGAGCAGCTTGGGGACCGGCGGCTCAGGGAGCTCTGGTGGAGTAGGAAGTCCGGTAAGGAGCCCCCAGGCAGTGGTGACCTCACTGCCCTGACGACAGAGCCCAATGCAATTGGAACCCACGTACCATGGCACCCCATAACAGAGAAAACCCCCTGTGCAGATCATTTCTAGGCACATCCTAAAGGAAGCAACATGTTCTTCTACTGTACTGAGCCCAGAGGATACAGGGAGAAGTGAGCTCGCCCACCAGACACATCCCCTCCCTGGCAGTTCATATCAGGTTTCCCCAACGCCGCAGGCCCTTTGGCTAATAAAATCAAAAGGTGACACCAGTGGGCTCAGAGTCAGAGAGTCCCACACCTTCTGATCTATGGGTGTAGCCCTAGATCTCCTCCCTGTCTCTGCGTGTGTGTGTGTGTGTGTGTGTGTGTGTGTGTGTGTGTGTGTGTGCCACTGGGTGTCTGTGTGTCTGTGTGTAAAGAGGTCCTGGCCATGCCATCGTGGGTGGAGATGCCCCAAGCAAGATGAGCTGATGAGGGGTTAGATGTCTGGTGGGTAACTCATGTTCACAGCCCAGATTAAGGCTGGTTAAGTGGGATCGGGTGTAGGGTCTACACCCTTCTGCCCAGGGTTTATCCTGAGACCCTGAATGGATGGGTCCATTACTCAGGAGCAGGGCTAACCCTAACAGTAACCACTAATCCTGACCCTGACACTGACTGTGAGCCTGCCCCAAACCCTAACCCAAGCCCTGACACTGACTCTGACCCTGACCCTGACTGTGATACTTACCTGAACCCTAAACAAAACCTAAGCCAAGCAAGGAACCTGAAGTGGACCCTGAACCTAAACCTAACTATGACATTACCGTATCCATGACTCAAACCTAACCAGGACCCTGACCCTGACCCTAATCCTAACCCTGACGCCGACCTAACCCGAGCCCTAACCCTACCCCTGACCGTGACAGTGTGCTTGACCCTAACACTAAACCTAATGGTAACTCTAACCATGAACCTAATAAGGACCCTGAACCTACACCTCATGCTGACCCTGAACCTAACACTAACCCCTACCCTAAACCAAACCCTAACCCTCACCTTACGCTGTCTAACTCTAACCATAACCCTAACCATAACCCTTCTTCTAAATCTAACCCAAACCCCAATCCCAAACCCTACCGCCAAAATCTAAATGTGACACTGAACCGAACATTGACCCTATACCAAAGCCTGAACCTCAACCTGACGCTGGCCATGACCTTTACCTAACACTGACTCTGAACCTAATCCTTACCTTGACACTAACTCTGACCACTACATAGCCCTGTCCCTGACCCAAATGTGGACTTTAAACCAATACCTGAACCTGACCCTAAAAAGGACACTGGTGCTAAACTTCACCCTGACCCTGACCCAGACCATGACGATAACCTAACCCTGACTCTTACAGTGACTCTGACAATGAACTGAACACTAAATTTGTCCCTGACTGTGAGACTGAACCTAACTCTGACCCTAAATGTAACCCTGACCCTGACACTAACATGGGCCCTCCCCCGAATCCTATCTCTGAACCTAACCCTAACACTAACCCCGAACCCTACCACGGACCCTGACCCTAACAAGTTCTAACCCTAACCGTCAACCGAACGCTAAACGTAGAACTAACCCTAAACATTAACTATAACCCTGACCCTATACCTGACTCTGATCATAACCCTAACCCTGAACTTTGCCTATACCTGACCCTGACCCTAAACCTAACCATGACCCTACCAATGACCACTACATAACCTTGGCCCTGACCCGAATGGAGACTTTAAACCAATAGCTGATCCTGACCGTAAACCTGACACTGGCCCTGGACTTCACCCTGACCCTGACCAAGGCAAAGAACAGAAACCTAACCTTGACCCTAACAGTGACCCTGACACTGAACCTAACACTAACCCTGACACTGAATGGGAGCCTGAACCTATCTCTAACCCTAAACATAACCCTGACCCTGACACTAACACGGGCCCTGACGCGAAACCTAATGCTGAACCTAACCCTAAAACTAACCTCGAACATAATCCCTGACACTGACCCTACCCCGGTCTAACCCTAACCCGCAACCTACCTCTAACCCTAAACCTAACCCCACTTTAACAATAATCCTGACCCTCTCCCTGACCCTGATCATAACCCTAACTCTGAACTTTGCCTATGTCAGAACTGAAACTTAAACCTGACCCTGGCCTTGACCTTAACCCTGACCCTAACCCTGACTGTAAACGTAACTCTGACCCAATCCGTGATCCTGAACAGAATAGTAACCCTAAAGCTAACCCTGATCCTGAACCTACTCATAAAACAGAACCTAAACATAAAGCTGACCTAACCCTAACCCTGACACTAAACTTGTCCCAAACCTAACCCTGACCCTGACATGAACCTCGCCCCAAAACCAAAACTTGAAACTGACCCTAAACCTGACCAGGACCCTGAACTTGACCCTAAACCTAACCGTACCCTAACACTGACCCTGACCCTGACTCTGAGCATAACGCTAACCCTGGACCTACTGTGATCCTGACCCTAAACCTAACCATGAACCTAACCCTAACCCTGACTCCTACACTAAGCCTTATGCTAACCCTGACCCCAACGACATCTAACTCCAAACCTGACCCTAAGTCTTTCTTAACCCTAACCCTAACACTAACCTGGTCTAAACCCAGTTCTGTTCACTCAGCGGGGACAACAGCTGCACCCAGCCCTCCAGGGGCATGGGGAGGCTGTATCGGGGTCACTGGATTGGCACAGCATCGAGTGGTGTGTGAGCCTTGAGCAGCTTGGGGACCGGCAGATCTGGGAGCTCTGATGAAGCAGAAAGTACGGTAAGGAACCCCCAGGCAGTGGTGACCTCTCTTCCCTGAAGACAGAGCCCAACGGAATTGGAACCCACGTATCCAGGCACCCCATTACAGAGAAAACCGCCGTGCCCCGCTCATTTCTAGGCACATCCTAAAGGAAGCGAATTTTTCTTCTGCTGTACTGAAGCCCAGAGGATGCAGGGAAAAGAGAGCTCGCCTGCCAGACACGTCCCCTCCCTGGCAGTTCATATCAGGTTTCCCCAACGACTCAGGCCCTTTGGCTAATAATATCAAAGAGGACACCAGGGTGCTCAGAGTATGAGAGTCCACACCTTCTGATCAACCGGTTTAGCCCTAGGTCTCCTCCCTGTCTATCTCTCTGTGAGTGTGTGTGTGTGTGTGTGTGCATGTGTGTGCCTCTGGGTGTCTGTGTGTCTGTGTGTAAAGAGGACCTGGCCATGCTATCGTGGGTGGAGATGCCCAAAGCAGAATCAGGCTGATGAGGGGTTAGATGTCTGGTGGGCAAGTCATGTTCACACCGCAGTTTAAGGCTGGTTAAGTGGGATCGGGTGTAGGGTCTACACCCTTCTGCTCAGGGTTTATCCTGAGACCCCGAAGGGATGGGTCCATGACCCAGGAGCGGGGCTAACACTAAGAGTAACCAATAACACTGACCCTGACACTGACTGTGAGCCTGCCCCAAACCCTAACCCAAGCCCTGACCATGATCCTAACCATGAACCTGATTGTGATCCTGCCCTGAACCCTAATCCTAAACCTAAGCCTGACACTGACCCTGATGTGGACCCTGAACCTAAACCTAACTCTGACATTACTGTAACTATGACTCATACCTAACCATGACCATGACCCTGACCCTAATCCTAACCCTGACGCTGACCTAAACCTGACCCTAACCCTATCCCTGACCGTGACTGTGAGCCTGACGCTAATCCTAAACCTAAAGGTAACTCTAACCAAGACCCTCTACGGACCCTGAACCTAAACCTAACGCTGACCCTGACCCTAACACTATCCCCTACCCTAAACCAAACCCTAACCCTGACCTTACGCTATCCCTAACCCTAACCATAACCCTACTACTATCTCTAACCCTACCCGAATCCCAAACCCTACCGCTAACATGGGCCCTGACACTAACATGGGCCCTCCCCCGAATCCTATCTCTGAACCTAACCCTAACACTAACCCCTAACACTACCACGGACCCTGACCCTAACAAGTCCTAACCATAACCGTCAACCTAACGCTAACCCTAACACTAACTTTAAACATTAACAATAACCCTGACCCCTACCTGACTATGATCATAACCCTACCCCTGAACTTTGCCTATACCAGACCCTGACCCTAAACCTGACTCTGGACCTGACCCTAAACCTAACCATGATTCTAACACTTACCACCACATAACCCTGTCCCTGACCCGAATGTGGACTTTAAACCAATATTTGATCTTGACCGTAAAGCTGTCAGTGGCCCTAGTCTTCACCCTGACTCTGAACCAGGAAAAGACCATTATCCTTACCATGACCTTAACAGTGACGTTGACCCTGACCCTAACACTAACCCTGACACTGAATGGGAGCCTGACCCTACCTCTAACCCTAAACGTAACCCTGACCCTGACACTAACACGGGCCCTGACCCGAAACCTAACGCTGAACCTAACCCTAAAACTAACCCCTAACATTATCCCTGACACTGACCCTAACCCGGTCTAACCCTAACCCTCAACCTACCTCTAACCCTAACCATAACCCCACTTTAACAATAAACCTGACCCTGTCCCTGACCCTGATCATAAACCTAACTCTGAACTGTGCCTATGTCAGACCTTAACCTTAAACCTGACCCTGGCCTTGACCTTAACACTGACCCTAACCCTGTCTGTAAACCTAACTCTGACCCAATTCGTGATTCTGAACAGAATCCTAACCCTAAATCTAACCCTGATCTTGAACCTACTCATAAAACAGAACCTAAACATAAAGCTGACCTAACCCTAACCCTGACACTAAACCTGTCCCAAACCTAACCCTGACCCTGACATGAACCTTGCCCCCAAACCAAAACTTGAACCTGACCCTAAACCTGAGCATGACCCTGAACCTGACCCTAAACCTAACCGTCACCCTAACACTGACCCTGACCCTGACTCTGAGCGTAACGCTAACCCTGAACCTACTGTGAGCCTGACCCTAAACCTAACCATGAACCTAACCCTAACCCTGACCCCTACCCTAAGCCTTACGCTAACCCTGACCCCAACGACGTCTAACCCTAACCCCTCTGCCTGTCCTCCCTCCACTTGTGATCTCTCTCTGTCAAATAAATAATAAATAAAATCTTAAAAAAAAAAGAATGACTCTACTTTTAAATAATAGCTTAAAAGGGGCACCTGGGTGGCTCAGTGGGTTAAAAAGACTTGTAGACTAGTGGATTAGAGTAGAGTGCCCAGATATGGACCATCAACTCTATGGTCAAAAAATCTTTGACAAAGCAGAGAAAATTACACAGTGGAAAAAAGACAGCCTCTTCAATCAATGGTGCTGGAAAAATTGGACAGCTATGTATGGAAGAATGACACTCAACCATTCTCTTATACCATACATAAAGATAAATTCGAAATGGACAAACGACCTCAACGTGAGGCAGGAATCTATCAAAATCCTATAGGAGAACATAGGCAGTAACCTCTTGGACACTGGCCACAGCAAATTCTTTCAAGACATGTCCCCAAAGACAAAGGAAACAAAAGCAAAAATGAACTTTTGGGACTTCATCAAGATCAAAAGTTTCTGCACAGCAAAGGAAACAGTCAACAAAATGAAGAGACAACCCACGGAATGGGAGAAGATTTTCACAAATGACATTACAGATAAAGGGCTGATATCCAAGATCTATAAAGAACTCCTCAAACTCAACACACACAAAACAGATAATCATGTCAAAAAATGGGCAGAAGACATGAACAGACACTTCTCCAAAGAAGACATACAAATGGCAAACAGATGCATGAGAAAATGTTCATCATCATTAGCCATCAGGGAGATTCAAATCAAAAGCACATTGGGATACCACCTTACACAGTTAGAATGGCCAAAATTAAGAAGGCAATAAACAACAAGTGTTGGAGAGGATGTGGAGAATGGGGAACCCTCTTACACTATTGGTGAGAATGCCAGTTGGTGCAGCTACTTTGGGATACAGTGTGGAGACTCCTTAAGAAATTAAAATTAGAGCTACCCTATGACCCTGCAACATTGCACTACTGAGTATTTACCCCTAAGATACAGATGCAGTGAAAAGAAGGGACATCTGTACCCTAATGTTTATAGCAGCAATGGCCACAGTCATTAAACTTTGGAAAGAACCAAGATGACCTTCAATGGATGAACGGATAAAGAAGATATGATCCATTTTTACAATGGAGTATTATGCTTCCTTCTGAAAGGAAGGATACCCAACTTTTGTATCAACATGGACGGGACAGGAGGAGATAATCCTGAGTGGAATAATTCAAGCAGAGATTGTCAATTTCCATATGGTTTCACTTAATTGTGGAGCATAAAGAATAACACAGAAGACACTGGGTGATCAAGAGGAGAAGTGAGTGGGGGGAAATTGGAGGGGGAGACAAACCATGAGAGACTCTGAGAAACAAACTGAGAGTTTTTAGGGGAGGGGGCAGAGGGTTGGGTAAGCCTGTTAATGGGAGTAATGGAGGGCACATATTGCATGGAGCACTGGGTGTGGTGCATAACAGTGAATTTTGGAACCCTGAAAAAAATAAAATAAAAATGACAACAACTCCTTTTCCCAACATGTGGTAGGAGTCCCCCAAATGATTGGAAGCAGCCTCCATTAGAGATCAATCCACTGCATGTTGAAGGTCCTCCCACTTCAAAAAGACCAAGAGATATCCAATCCCAAAACAAAGTAAGGGCCAGCTCCACCTAATGGAATACCACCTGCTCTCCCTTAGATAGTGTGCTGTTGCTTTAATAAACCTGCCTTCTGCTTTCTCTTGGGCATTGCTCTCTAATTCTCACGGGCCAACAATAAAAAAAATGATGGTTTTACCATTACAATTCATAGAAAAGGAGGTACAGGGAAATTGAATGATAGGGAATAACAAAGTAGGTTCATAAGTCAATCTTCCTGTAAAAAAATTAACCTGAAAGTGCATTTCTGCCCTCTCTCTCCTGTTTGATATGATAAAGAATGACCACGATACATGAATTATAGTTCGGGATTTTGAAAAAGCATAATAGCTTTATACCAACACTTGAGCTTTTATTTATTTATTTATTTATTTATTTATTTATTGCTAATAAGATAGCTCGATTTGATGTGCGGTTCCTGACAACCAACCTCAGAAGAAATTCCATCTTCATGAGAAGTCAGAAAGAACCACAAACCAAACCTCAAAATAGATTCAAAGAGAAAATACTCTTAAAAAAATTTCCCTTCCTGGGGCACCCGAGTGGCTCAGTGTGTTTGGCTCACTGGGCCTTTGCGTTCGGCTCAGGTCATGATCCTAGGGTCCTGGGATTGAGCCCCATGTCTGGCTCTCTGCTCAGCAGGGAGCCTGCTTCCACTTCTCTCTCTGCCTGCTCTCTGCCTACTTGTGATCTCTGTCTGTCAAATAAATAAATAAAAAATCTTTAAAAAAAATTTACCTTGGGCACCTGGGTGGCAGAGTGAGTTAAAGCCTCTGCCTTCGGCTCAGGTCATGATTCCAGGGTCCTGGGATCGAGCCCCACATCAGGCTCACTCCTCAGCAGGGAGCCTGTTTCTTCCTCTCTCTCTGCCTGCCTGCCTCTCTTCCTACTTGTGATCTCTATCAAATAAATAAATAATGTCTTTAAAAATAAAATTTCCCTTCCTATCAGAAGCAGACCAAACCACTAACAAATTCCCCAGAAAGCTTCATCTAAAAGGTTTTACTTTCTTCAGACACCCAGCAGGACCTTCTTCTCTGGGCCTGGTATTTCTTCAATGGCCTATTCCAGAGAATAAGACACTAAACTACTGAGCGCTAAGGGCCTCAGAACCACGAAAGAGATGATGAGGGGCACAAAGTATGCCTCTGGTCACCAAGAGCTTATGTTAACGTTTGCTGCTTTTCTGCATTTTTCAAAGCTGAGTTTTTTAGCTGGAGGCCACTCCTTTAGGATAAATTGCTGATACCGTATAGTAAAAGCTATTATATGATCTTTTACAAACCATTTCCTATCTTTGTAATCTCATGTGCCAAGACAGACACGGATTATTTAAAACCCTGAAGAGAGTGCTATTGCATTTAAATTGCCTGTAACCTTAGTGTAATAGATTTATGATTGATGATAGATTTAGTCAAAATATAACTGTGTTTTAAATATTTATTCTTAGTAAACGATTTCAAACTATGCTCATTTAAGTAAGTTGGTGCATAATCCCATTTCTATTAAAACATAGTGCAAGGACCAATGCCACGCTTCCGCGAGAACCCCAAGCTCTTTTTCTAGAATGGCCATATGCGTATGTATCAGGCGTCCTCTTTTCACTCCCTTTGTGGAGCACCTACCATGGAGGTCATGTAATAACCAATAACCAAAAAACAAACAAAAAACCCAAACATCCAGGTCGAAGTGATTCGCGCGTGCCATCATGCAATGGCGGACCCTGCCTGGAGACTAGGAGACTGCTCAAAGAGATCGCAGGCAGGCATCTCAGCCCAGGCCTGTGCTGGGGAAGCTGGTTCCCGGCTTTGAGCACAATCAGGAAGCCAGTGAAGTGACCCGAGAGTGCAGCCGGGTTTAGGGCTGATGATCTTTTCGCAGCCAGGCAGCACTCGGACACCCGCTCCGGGAGCCAGGCTAGGAGGCTGCCCAGTGCTGGCGCTGGCCACGCTCGCAGGCCCCCGGGGCTTCGCCGGCGCCCGTGCCCGGGCCCGCGCCTCAGGGCGGAGGGGGAGGGGGGCGGGGGCGGCCCGGAGAAGGGGCTTTGCTAATTGCGGAAGCGGGAAGTGAGCTCGCGGAGGCCGCGGCGGAGAGTCTGAGAGGAGGTGGAGGGGCTGGCAGAGGAGGGGCTCGCAGCGCCACGGTGCTGTGCTGCGGCCTAGTCAGGACTCAGGACCCCCTTCCTCGCTGCCCCTGCACTCCCGGGCTCCAGCCCAGCCCCTGAGGCCGCGCTGTCCCGCTCCCGTGGCCCGCTGCCCCGCCCCGCCCCATGGTTTCTCCAGATGACCCTCTGCGAGCAGATAAAGTGACACCACGCCGCGCCCTCATCTGGAGCACAAAGCGCGGGCCGCGAGCTTGCGGGGGTGTTGGGACCCAGCCTCCCGCGACCCCCGGGCAGCAGGACCACCCCGGACGACACACCGCACCCGGGACCCCACGGGGTCGGGCCAGGGACAGAGCCATGCGAGGTGCCCCCCCCCCGCCCAGCGAGCGCAATAGCCCCCATCGTTTGGCACCCCCACCCACGCTGGGTGCCGAGGACCCCCTTCCTCATCCTGAGCCTTGGACCCGCCACTTTTGTTCTGGACTTGGGATCCCAGGTGGAAACTAGTCCCTCAGACCTCCCTGGCAGCAAGGAGCACAGGGAGGGATTCTCGGGTTTTCCACCCTGGCTCTTCCTCTCTCCACATTCACATGCCTTTCTGGCCTCCCTTTCCTCACCTCATTGTCACTTTTATTAAATGGTTTTTTTCTGCATGTTGACCCGCAGAGCGATTCCATGAATGAATATACTGGAAACTAAGTCGGAGCCCACCTGTGAGAGCCCACCTGTGGAGGCCTTTCATTAGAATGGTCTCTGGTTCTAGCCTCAGTTCAGAATACTGTGTGTACCTGAGGACCGAGTCCAGATGTTTCTTTCATCTCTGACTTGAATTTGAATCCTAACGTCACTATGACCTGGGAAGCCGAGGTCCACAGCATCTTCATCTGAAATTCCACTAGAGCTCCCATTTACCTAGTACCCAGCCTGAGTCTGTTTTCCACTACTGTCAGGGTTCTAGAAGTTCATGCACTGCCCACCACTGACAGTAGGGGCAACTCTCTGTCCAGATTTTCCCTTTACATAAGGAGGTCAGTTACAGGAGAATAGGGCCCACTCTAACGACCTCACTGTAATGTGATTGCATGTGTAAGGACTCTAGTTCCAAATAAGGTCACGTTCTGTGGTACCAGAGATAAGGAGAGCAGCAAGGTTTCTGGGGGTAATGCAAGGTCAGCTCTTAACAGTCCACTCACTGTCTCCCCATATTCGTGTCCTTCCCGTGTGCAAAATACCTTCACCCAATGTCCTCCAAAGCATTAATCATCCCAGAATCAACTCAAAATCTGAAATCTCATCTGTCCGCCTCCACTGAAAGACCTAGATCTCACCCAGACCATGGGACCTGAAGACTGCATCCAGAAGCCACAGTCTTCTGGTAAAGCTTCCCATCAGGTCCTGACATCACCCTCATTCGTCCCAGCAGCTGAGGGCCTACAGTTCCCAGAGACAGTTTCTCAGAGGAAGTTTGAAGACCACCTCAGAGGACGTTCTTTGGGAGTGAATGAAGAGGGAAGGGGGTCAGAGACTCCTGTCATTCCCAGGGCACCCAGAACCCAGAGAGTGAGGCCTTGGGTGCTTTCTAGTGACAGATTCAAGGCAATTCTTTGACTTTGGGACTTAAGAGTTAACTTAGTTTTCATTTGTGATTATTATTTTTGTGTGGGGTTCATAGCTTTTCTTTTGACCTATGGCTGTTTTCACTCCCGGTTCTGAAGAAGCCCCTAAATCCTAACACTGTTGAGGACTCCGAAAGCTCTCAGAGCAGCAGTACTGGGGGACAGTGTGGACACATGGTTTGGTTTCTCCTCTGGCCTGATTCTGCGGCAGCCCCGCTCTGTCCTCCTCAGACTTCAGAGCAATAGCTGAATAAGTGGAGAATGGACCAGGGGATCAGGAAGGTGGCCACCGAAGAGTGACTTCTCTGGAGGGTGGCTGAGCTAGTGAGTGAGCATGTTAGTCCATCTCTGCCTGCAGTCTGGATGGAGCTGAACAAGGGCCAAGAAAGGGGAGGAGGCAGAGAGCAGGGAGAAAGGGACCAAAGAGGAGATTCAGAGGAAGGGAAGTAATTGGGAGTAGAGAAGAAACTCTAGAAGACAGGCATATAAGAAAAGAAAAGGGATGAAGTGGACATCGGGAAAGGGCACCACCAGGGAAGGACAGAGGGGAAGGGAGGAAGGAGGGAGGGAGGAAAGGGGAAAGGAAGAAGGGAGGAGTCAGCACGCCAGGGCTCCCCCTGCATCTGAAGAAGAGGTTGCTGGTTTCTCTTGTCAAACAGGGTGCTCACTCTTTGGTCCCAGTTTCTGCTCCCAGTGCTACTGGGCTTTGCAGCAAATTAATGACATATATAAAAATATAGGGAAATGACACCTTCCGTTCCATTATGAGTACAGCTTTTAAAATGGTCTCATGAGGCAGGGATTCTAGCCATTGGCTGCGCAAGGCATGAGGCCTGTTAGTGATTCTATTTTTCCTCGGCAGAATGGGTCTTTCTACATTCCAGGTCATTTCTACCCCCAAAAATAATGCAGCGATTCTCTCAGTGAGTTGTACATTTGGTTTAAACAGCCAACTGTCTCTTAAAAAGGACTTTTGTTTAAAGTCCTTTAAAAAAAAAAGTCCTTTCAAAAAAATCTTTTTTTTAATTTTTTATTTTTTAATCCCATATGTTTACTCTGATCCAGGAACTTTGTCATTTTGACCTTCTCTTTTGATTAAAATAATCTTCCTCATCAGCACCTACTGCTCTCCTCTCCTGGTGGTCTCTCCGGAAGGGCTCTTCTCTAGCTCTACTACCAGGAGATGGGCACTTCCCCTCTAGCCGTGTTGCCGGACTTACCTTACCTATCCTACAGGGTCAGGTCGGCCTGGCCTTTTATCTGTTGTTCTCTTCTGAGTGGTTAGTTTTTCATAGATACTGTGCTTTGCTTTTGTCAGGATTGACCCTGGACTATCAAAACCCTTTTCTTGTGCCAGTGAAGCCTAAGAAACAGTCCTGATAAGAGAACCAGAAACTCGAACAGATCATATTTATCCTGAATGTTCCATCCAAAATGAAAAATACATTTCTGAGGAGCCTCAAGATCTCTGAGAAGGAAAGTTTCACCAACTCTGTGTTGTAGGGGCATCAATTCCGATTCTGTGTCAATTTTCCTCCTTTCCCAGCTAGTAATTCTCTACCTCAGAAAGCCCACTCTCAACCTTTTCCTCTCTCAAAGGCAATTGCTCTTAGAGTCTGCACATGGCACTTGGGGCCTGCTGGTCGTTGGCCACTGCCCTCTGTACCTTGGGTCTAACAGCTGCGGGGCATCAAGATGAGAACGTCTCTTGTTCTAAAACTTAATATAGTTTGGGGCACATGGGAAGCAATAATCACTTATTTTGTTGATCCAAGTGTTCGACCTTTCTTAATTATTGTAGTAACACAGTTTCCTTGTTCTAAGATTTGTCCTCCCCCCCCATTTTAATATCTCTTAAGGTGGCACTCACCTTGCACTTGATGACATATCCTAGTTTAACTGACAGCATTTCTCTTTCTTAGTCGAACATAAACTATAGTGCATCTTACCCTTGATGAAGGCTAGGATGCAATTAAATACTCTATTATGTTTACGATTCTGATATTTGAAATCCTGCGGTAGCTCCCTGTGCCCCCACAGTGAAGAACCTCACCTCCTCGGCATAGTATACAAACTATCTCACCCCCAGTGTTAACCCCGGGTGCAGCCTCCATCCCCAGGTGATGCTGTGAGATCAGCTGTCGGTTGTCATGAACTTGCTATAGTTTCCCGAATGCACTGTGCTGCCTCTTGGCACTTTGATACTTGACGCACTCATCCTCATTCTTCGCATTGCCCTTGTCTATCACCTCCCCTGACAATCTGTTCCTAAGTGGCTTTTCCCAGCTCCAAACTACCCTTGGCAGTCTTTTATCTCCCTGTGGTAAAGCCTGTCACACTGCACCATGGACATGCCCGTTGTCCCCCGAAGAGAAAAGGGACGGTGAGGGCCCCCCAGCTTTTGCAGCTCTAGTGCAGAGCCCCATGCCTGGCTTGCAGGAAATGCCAGATCATGAAGACAAACGGAGATCATCCTCTGGCTAAAACCAGCTCGTCTTTACCTACCGCAGCATCTGGATCAATAAAGAGCAGCCAGTTTTATTGCTGTTTTTCTAGGGATTTTTTCCCCATATATTTCCCAGGTCTTTACTCCTTTTATAGCACTTCAATTCAGGTTCAACCACTTCCAAGTCTGATCAGGTGAAATCATTTTCCTTCCCATACTCTCGATGTATTTCACACCAAGGAATTCTTTTTTAAAAAATCTTATTTACACATTTGACAGATCACAAGTATGTAGAGAGGCAGGCCGAGAAAGAGGGGAAGCAGGCTCCCCGCTGAGCAGATAGCCTGATGTGGGGCTCCATCCCAGGACCCTGAAACCATGACCTGAGCCAAAGGCAGAGGCCTAAAACACTGAGCCACCCAGGAGACCCCATATCTGGTCATTTTTAATCAACGTGGATTTGCTGCATCAAATAGTTCCTTCTTCTTCAAATATAAATATAGAAATATATTGATAAAGTCACGCGCATGTCTTAGGAGATATCATAACTTTAGTAGCAAACATGAAATCTTGGCCATTGGTTTTTTTTTAAAGATTTTATTTATTTATTTGACAGAGAGAAATCACAAGTAGATGGAGAGGCAGGCAGAGAGAGAGAGAGAGGGAAGTAGGCTCCCTGCTGAGCAGAGAGCCCCATGTGGGACTCGATCCCAGTACCCTGAGATCATGACCTGAACTGAAGGCAGCCACTTAACCCACTGAGCCAGCCACCCAGGCGCCCTTGGCCATTGTTTTTGATATTTGTTTTGGTTTTATTTGGTTCGGTTTTTGTAATCTTAAAAATCCCTCCAGCCCTTGGCTCTGTCTGATCTGATTGCTTTCAGCTGTTTCTGCAACAAGTTGTCCCAGCAGCGAAAACTCCCATTGTTTATAGTGGCGCCCCCTTCTGAACACTTTGTTTTTAAAAAGCTTTTTTTTTTTTTTTTTTTTTTTTTTTTTTTTTTTTTTTGCTATGGTAACTGTGGAACAACAGTGAGGAATTTCAAAGAGGTGAACCACAGATAAATTTCTCTAAGGATGGCGTGAGGGTTACTCAAAAAGGAACTTGACGAGGCTTGTAAAGATATCGACAATCATTATAACATAACGTGACTGATTGTTACTGTGCTCTTAAATGGGAAAACACTTGTTGGCTTCCAAGATAAACTAACATAGTTGAGATGGCTCTAGGGGCCTTTTAGCACAGTGTCTCATGAGGCAGGGATTCTAGCCACTGGCTGTGCAAGGCATGAGGACTGTTAGTGATTCTATTTTTTCCTCTGCACAATGGGTCTTTCTACATTCCAGGTCCTTTCTACCCCAATAAATAATGCAGCGATTCGCTCAGTGAGTTGTACTTTTGGTTAAAACTGCCAACTGTCCCTAAAAAGGTCTTTTGTATAAAGTCCTTTAATAAAAAAAAGTGCTTTCAAAAAAATCTTTTTTTTTTATTTTTTTTTACTTTTTAATCCCATATGTTTACTCTAATCCTGGAACTTTGTCATTTTGACCTTCTCTGCTGATGTAAATATTCTTCATCATCAGCACCTACTGCTCTCCTCTCATGGTGGTCTCTCCGGAAGGGCTCTTCTCTAGCTCTTCTTGCAGGGGATGGGCACTTCCCCTCTACCCCTGTTGCCGGACCAACCTTACCTATCCTGCAGGGTCAGGTCGGCCTGGCCTTTTATCTGTTGTTCTCTTCTGAGTGGTTAGTTTTTCATAGATACTGTGCTTTGCTTTTGTCAGGATTGACCCTGGACTATCAAAACCCTTTTCTTGTGCCAGTGAAGCCTAAGAAACAGTCCTGATAAGAGAACCAGAAACTCGAACAGATCATATTTATCCTGAATGTTCCATCCAAAATGAAAAATACATTTCTGAGGAGCCTCAAGATCTCTGAGCAGGGAAGTTTCACCAACTCTGTGTTGTAGGGGCATCAATTCCGATTCTGTGTCAGTTTTCCTCCTTTCCTAGCTAGTAATTCTCTACCTCAGACAACCCACTCTCAACCGTTTCCTCTCTCAAAGGCAGTTGCTCTTAGAGTCTGCACATGGCACTTGGGGCCTGCTGGTCGTTGGACACTGCTCTCTGTACCTTGGGTCTAACAGCTGCCGGGCATTCAAGATGAGAATGTCTCTTGTTCTAAGACTTAATATAGTTTGGGGCACATGGGAAGCAATAATCACTTATTTTGTTGATCCAAGTGTTCGACCTTTCTTAATTATTCTAGTAACACAGTTTACTTGTTCTAAGATTTGTCCTCCCCCCCATTTTAATATCTCTTAAGGTGGCACTCACCTTGCACTTGAGGACATATCCTATTTTAACTGACAGCATTTCTCTTTCTTAGTCAAACATAAACTATAGTGCATCTTACCCTTGATGAAAGCAAGGATGCAATTAAATACTCTATTATGTTTACGATTCTGATATTTGAAATCCTCCGGTAGTTCCCTGTGCCCCTACAGTGTAGTACCTCACCTCCTCGGCATAGTATACAAACCATCTCAGCCCCAGTGTTAACCCCGGTGCTCAGCCTCCATCCCCAGGTGATGCTGTGAGATCAGCTGTCCGTTGTCATGAACTTGCTATAGTTTCCCGAATGCACTGTGCTGCCTCCTGGCACTTTGAAACTCGACGCACTCACCCTCTCATCCTCATTCTTCGCTTTGCCCTTGTCTATCACCTCCCCTGACAATCTGTTCCTAAGTGGCTTTTCCCAGCTCCAAACTACCCTTGGCAGTCTTTTATCTTCCTGTGGTAAAGCCTGTCACACTGCACCATGGACATGCCCGTTGTCCCCCTGAGAAGAGGAAAGGGACAGTGAGGGCCCCCAAGCATTTGCAGCTCTAGTGCAGAGCCCCATGCCTGGCTTGCAGGAAATGCCAGATCATGAAGACAAACGGAGATCATCCTCTGGCTAAAACCAGCTCTTCTTTGCCTACCGCAGGATCTGGATCAATAAAGAGCAGCCAGTTATTATTGCTGTTTTTCTAGGGATTTTTTCCCCATATATTTCCCAGGTCTTTACTCTTTTTATAGCACTTCAATTCAGGTTCAACCACTTCCAAGTCTGATCAGTTGAAATCATTTTCCTACCCATACCCTCAATGTGTTTCACACCTAGTAATTCTTTTTTAAAAATCTTATTTACCCATTTGACAGATCACAAGTATGTAGAGAGGCAGGCCGAGAAAGAGGGGGTAGCAGGCTCCCCGCTGAGCAGATAGCCTGATGTGGGGCTCCATCCCAGGACCCTGAAATCATTACCTGAGCTGACGGCAGAGGCCTCAAACACTGAGCCACCCAGGAGACTCCATATCTGGTCATTTTTAGCCAACGTGGATTTGCTGCATCAAATAGTTCTTTCTTCTTCAAATATATATATATAAATATATTGATCAAGTCACGCACATGTCTTAGGAGATGTCATAACTTTAGTAACAAACATGAAATCTTGGCCATTGGTTTTTTTTTTTTTTAAGATTTTATTTATTTATTTGACAGAGAGAAATCACAAGTAGATGGAGAGTCAGGCAGAGTGAGAGAGAGGGAAGTAGGCTCCCTGCTGAGCAGAGAGTCCGATGAGGGACTCGATCCCCGGACCCTGAGATCATGACCTGAGCCAAAGGCAGCGGCTTAACCCACTGAGCAACCCAGGCGCCCTTGGCCATTGGTTTTGATTTTTGTTTTGGTTTGATTGGTTCGGTTTTTGTAATTTTAAAAATCCTTCCTGCCCTTGGCTCTGTCTGACCTGATTGCTTTCAGGTGTTTCTGCAACAAAGTTGTCCCAGCAGGGAAAACTCTCATTGTTTACATTGGCGCCCCCTTCTGAACACTTGGTTAATAAAAAGCTTTTTTTTTTTTTTTTTTTTTTTTTTTGCTATGGTAAATGTGGAACAACAATGAGATATTTCAAAGAGGTGAACCACAGATAAATTTCTCTAAGGGTGGGGTGAGGGTTACTCAAAAATGAACTTGACAAGGCTTTTAAAGATATCGACAATCATTATAACATAACGTGACTGATTCTTACCGTGCTCTTAACTGGGAAAACACTTGTTGGCTTCCAAGATAGACTAACATAGTTGAGATGTTTCTAGCGGCCTTCCAGCACAGGGTCTTATGAGGCAGGGATTCTAGCCACTGGCTGTGCAAGGCATGAGGCCTGTTAGTGATTCTATTTTTTCCTCTGCAGAATGGGTCTTTCTACATTCCAGGTCCTTTCTACCCCAATAAATAATGCAGCGATTCTCTCAGTGAGTTGTACTTTTGGTTTAAACAGCCAACTGTCTCTTAAAATGGACTTTTGTTTAAAGTCCTTTAAAAAAAAGTCCTTTCAAAAAAATCTTTTTTTTTTATTTTTTATTTTTTAATCCCATATGTTTACTCTGATCCTGGAGCTATGACATTTTGACCTTCACTGCTGATTAAAATATTCTTCATCCAATCCCAAAAGAAAGTAAGGGCCAGCTCCACCTCATGGAATACCACCTGCTCTCCCTGCGATAATGTGCCGTTGCTTTAATAAACCTGCCTTCTGCTTTCACTTTGGGCATTGATCTCTAATTCTCACGTGCCATCAATAAAAATAATGATGCTTTACCGTTACAATTCATAGAAAAGGAGGTACAGGGAAATTGAGTGAAAGGGAATAACAAAGTAGGTTCATAAGTCAATCTTCCTTGTAAAAATATTAACCTGAAAGTGCATTTCTGCCACCTCTCTCCTGTTTGATCTGATAAAGAATGACCACGATACATGAATTATACTTTGGGGTTTTGAAAAGCATAATAGCTTTATACCAACACTTGAGCTTTTATTTATTTATTTATTTATTTATTTATTTATTGCTAATAAGATAGCTCGATTTGATATGCGGTTCCTGACAACCAACCTCAGAAGTAATTCCATCTTCAATGGAAGTCAGAAAGAACTACAAACCAAACCTCAAAATAGATTAAAAGAGAAAATACTCTTAAAAAAATTTCCCTTCCTGGGGCACCCGAGTGGCTCAGTGAGTTTGGCTCACTGGGCCTTTGCGTTCGGCTCAGGTCATGATCCTAGGGTCCTGGGATTGAGTCCATGTCTAGCTCTCTGCTCAGCAGGGAGCCTGCATCCACTTCTCTCTCTGCCTGTTCTCTGCCTACTTGTGATCTCTGCCTGTCAAATAAATAAATAAAATCTTTAAAAAGAAATTTACCTTGGGCACTGGGTGGCAGAGTGAGTTAAAGCCTCTGCCTTCGGCTCAGGTCATGATTCCAGGGTCCTGGGATCGAGCCCCTCATCAGGCTCACTCCTCAGCAGGGAGCCTGTTTCTTCCTCTCCCTCTGCCTGCCTCTCTTCCTACTTGTGATCTCTATCAAATAAATAAATAAAGTCTTTAAAAATAAAATTTCCCTTCCTATCAGAAGCAGACCAAACCACTAACAAATTTCCCAGAAAGCTTCATCTAAAAGGTTGTACTTTCTTCAGACACCCAGCAGGACCTTCTTCTCTGGGCCTGGTATTTCTTCAATGGCCTATTCCAGAGAATAAGACACTAAACTACTGAGCACCAAGGGCCTCAGAACCACAAAAGACATGATGAGGGGCACAAAGCACGCCTCTGGTCACCAAGAGGGTATGTAAACGTTTGCTGCTTTTCTGCATTTTTCAAAGCTGAGTTTTTAGCTGGAGGCCGCTCCTTTAGGATAAATTGCTGATACCGTATAGTTAAAGCTATTATATGATCTTTTACAAACCATTTCCTATCTTTGCATTCTCATGTGCCAAGACAGACACGGATTATTTAAAACCCTGAAGAGAGTGCTATTGCATTTAAATTGCCTGTAACCTTCGTGCAATAGATTTATGATTGATGATAGATTTAGTTAAAATATAACTGTTTTAAATATTTATTCTCAGTAAACGATTTCAAACTATGCTCATTTAAGTAAGTTGGTGCATAATCCCTTTTCTATTAAACCATAGTGCAAGGACCAATGCCGTGATTCCGCTAGAACCCCAAGCTCTTTTTCTAGAATGGCCATATGCGTATGTATCAGGCGTCCTCTTTTCACTCCCTTTGTGGAGCACCTACCATGGAGGTCATGTAATAACCAATAACCAAAAAACAAACAAAAAACCCAAACATCCAGGTCGAAGTGATTCGTGGGTGCCATCATGCAATGGCGGACCCTGCCTGGAGACTAGGAGACTGCTCAAACAGATCGCGGGCAGGAATCTCAGCCCAGGCCTGTGCTGGGGAAGCTGGTTCCCGGCTTTGGGCACAATCAGGAAGGCAGCGAAGTGACCCAAGAGTGCAGCCAGGGTTTAGGGCTGATGATCTTTTTGAAGCCAGGCAGCGCGCGGACACCCGCTCGGGGAGCCAGGCTAGGAGCCCGCTCAGCGCTGGCGCTGGCCACACTCGCAGGCCCCCGGGGCTTCGCCGGCGCCCCTGCCCTGGGCCCGCGCCTCAGGACGGAGGGGGAGGGGCGGTGGGCTGGGGTGGCCCGGAGAAGGGGCTTTGCTAATTGCGGAATCTGGAAGTGAGCTCTCGGAGGACGTGGCGGAGAGTCTGAGAGGAGGTTGAGGGGCTGGCGGACGAGGGCCGGGCAGTGCCACGGTGCTCTGCTGGGGCCCAGTCAGCACTGCAGGACCCCCGCACTCCCGCGCTCCCGCCCAGCCCCTGTGGCCTCGCTGTCCCGCTCCCGGGGCCCGCAGCCCCCCCCCAATGGCTTCTCCGGAGGACCCTCTGCAAGCAGGTAAAGTGACACAGCGCCGCGCCCTCACCTGGAGCAGAAAGCGTGGGCCGCTAGCTCGCAGGGGTGTCGGGACCCAGCCTCCCACGACCCCCGGGGCAGCGGGACCACCCCTGATGACACGCCACACCCCGGGACCCCATGGGGTCAGGCCGGGGACGGAGCCTGGCGAGGTGCCCCCCGCACCGAGCGCAAATAGCACCCATCGTTTGGCACCCCCATGCTGGGTGCCCAGGACCCCCTTCCTTCATCCCGAGCCTTGTATCCGCCACTTTTGTTCTGGACTTGGGATCCCAGGTGGAAACTAGTCCCTCAGACCTCCCTGGCAGCAAGGAGCACAGGGAGGGATTCCGGGTTTTCCGCCCCCCCGCCCTGGCTCTTCCTCTCTCCACATTCACATGCCTTCTGGCCTCCCTTTCCTCACTTCATTGTCACTTTTATTAAATGGTTTTGTTCTGCATGTTGACCTGCAGAGCGGTTTCATGAATGAATATACAGGAAACTAAGTCAGAGCCCACCTGTGAGAGCCCACCTGTGGAGGCCTTTCATTAGAATGGTCTCTGGTTCTAGCCTCAGTTCAGAATACTGCATGTACCTGAGGACCGAGTCCAGATGTTTCTTTCATCTCTGACTTGAATTTGAAATCCTAACGTCACTATGACCTGGGAAGCCGAGGTCCACAGTATCTTCATCTGAAATTCCACTAGAGCTCCCATTTACCTAGTGCCCAGCCTGAGTCTGTTTTCCACTACTGTCAGGGTTCTAGAAGTTCATACACTGCCCACCACGGACAGTAGGGGCATCTCTCTGTCCAGATTTTCCCTTTACATAAGGAGGTCAGTTACAGGAGATTAGGGCCCACTCTAACGACCTCACTGTAATGTGATTGCATCTGTAAGGACTCTAGTTCCAAATAAGGTCACGTTCTGTGGTACCAGAGGTAAGGACAGCAGCAAGGTTTCTGGGGGAAATGCAGGTCAGCTCTTAACAGTCCACTCTCTCGCTCCCCAAATTCGTGTCCTTCCCGTGTGCAAAATACCTTCACCCAATGCCCTCCAAAGCACTAATCATCCCAAAATCAACTCAAAATCTGAAATCTCATCTGTCCGCCTCCACTGAAAGACCCTGATCTCACCCAGACCATGAGACCTGAGGACTGCATCCAGAAGCCACAGTCTCCTGGTAAAGCTTCCCATCAGGTCCTGACATCACCCTCATTTGTCCCAGGAGCCAAGAGCCTACAGTTCCCAGAGACAGTTTCTCAGAGGAAGTTTGAAGACCACCTCCGAGGACTTTCTTTGGGAGTGGATGAAGAGGGAAGGGGGTCAAAGCCTCCTGCCATTCCCAGGGCACGCAGAACCCAGATAATGAGGCCTTGGGTGCTTTCTAGTGACAGATTCAAGGCAATTTTTTGACTTTGGGACTTCAGAGTTAACTTAGTTTTCATTTGTGATTATTATTTTGTGTGGGGGCCATAGCGTTTCTTTTGACCTATGGCTGTTTTCACTCCCAGTTCTGAAGAAGCCCCTAAATCCTAACCCTGTTGAGGACTCCGAAAGCTCTCAGAGAAGCAGTACTGGGGGACAGTGTGGACACATGATTTGGTTTCTCCTCTGGCCTGATTCTGTGGCAGCCCCGCTCTGTCCTCCACAGACTTCAGAGCAATAGCTGAATAAGCGGGGAAAGGTCCAGGGGGTCAGGAAGGTGGCCACCGAAGAGTGACTTATGTGGAGGGTGGCTGAGCTAGTGAGTGAGAGTGTTAGTCCACCTCTGCCTGCAGTCTGGATGGAGCTGAACAGGGGCCAGGGAAGGGGAGGTGGAGCAGAGAGCGGGAACAAAGGGACCAAAGAGGAGATTCAGACGAAGGGAAGTAATTGGGAGGAGAGAAGAAACTCTAGAAGACAGGCATGTAAGAAAGGAAAAGGGATGAAGTGGGCATCATGAAAGCGCAGCACCAGGGAAGGAGAGAGGGGAAGGGAAGAGGGAGGGAGGGAGGAAAGGGGAAAGGAAGAAGGGAAGAGTCAGCACGCCAGGGCTCCCCCTGCATCGAAGAAGAGTTGGCTGGTCCAGCTTGTCAAACAGGGTGCTCACTCTTTGGTCCCCGTTTCTGCTCCCAGTGCTACTGGGCTTTGCAAGGAAGGCAGGCTGTCCCCTGGGACCCACTGGAGCCCACTGGAGCCCACAGGAGGGTGGGAGAGGTAAGATGCCACCGGGTCCTGTCCTGAGCTGCTCCCAGCTGCTAGCCTCACCACATGGTGCAAGAGGGACCCCAGACCAAAGGAAGGACACAGGCCCGCGTGTCTGCCAGTGGCCCTGGGCACTTAGCTCATCGCAGTGAACCACACCGCCTCCTCAACCCAGGCTTTCAAAGCCTGCTTCTTCGTTCCTGGCTTTCATGTCTGTACGAACATGAGCCAGATCTAACTCATCTCCGACAGACAATTCTGACTCACCCCGTGTCAGATTTTTATTAGTGGCTGTGATAGAGTAAGATAGCAATGCTCCAACAAACGGACTATTTCCTCCCACGTGACCTCAACAGTCTTATACATTTTCTTAGCGAAAAAATCTTGTCTCCTTCCATTAAGCTCATAACGTGGTCTAATAGTATACATGTGCCTTCGTTAGATGTGAAGTGATACAGAGGTCCTTTTTTTTTTTTTTAATTTTACAAGGTAAAGTCAGTGAACACATCTAACTTGACGAATACGTCTCTAAAATGTCAATCGAGGCAAAGCTTTTTCTGCCTACAGTTTGGAGCCTACGTGGTGACATTTTTAAAACGCTTTCAGTCCCTCAGTGAGGCTCTTAGAAGCTAGCCAGGGCTTACTACGTGCCAGGCACTGTGTCAGGTGTTGGAGCTAAACGGACGGAGAGCTTGGAGGCAGGCTGGGGAGGGACATCCGTGACACAACCACAGCTAGAAAACGGAGGCCAGTGCTAGAAAAGAGAGAGCAGGCTGCATGGAGAGTGTGTACCATGGGGCTTGTGAGCTCACGAATAAGTGGGAGTAACTGGAGTGGGGAGACGGGGGAGAGGAAGAGGGTCTTCCCATCAATGGGAATCACCTGTGCTTGGAGGCAGGCACCATGTGGGGTCTCCACAGGAAGAGGGAGGCAGCGTGGTTGAAGGGCAGAAAGACAGGGCAGAACAGGCATCAGTCAGTTGGAAGGGTAGGAAGAGATGGATGGGAGGATTATGGATGCCTTTGGAGGACTGAGAATTTGTTAGAAGATCAGTGCAGATTTCTATGGAGACAAAGGCCAGGAACTGATAGGTCTTTGAAAGGTCACTCTGGCTGCCTTTTGGCAAAGGGGTTGGTAAAAGGCACATGCAGGTGTGAACACACCAGGTGGGAGGTGAGTGCAGGAAATCAGGTGAGGGAGCATGGGAACTTGGTCCGGGGTTATATAAGGGAAAATAGCCTTTAAGGAGTTCCACAAATTGGCACCATCTGTAGCTTCATTACAGCGCTGGAAGGGGTAGGTGGGTGTGTCCTGGAGGTTACAGAAATTACATGAGAAAGGGAAGTCTTTTTAGATCTTTTTTCCAACTAGAGGAACTCTCACCTTATTGATAGAATTCCAGAGTGGGAACGGATGGACATGAGGATAGCTTTGAAATGTCTGAATATGTTCTTTGACATCTTTTAAAATGACGAGGAGACCTTGACCTTAGAAGGCCTCGGCCTTCTTTGTAGCCAAGAAGATTTCACCTACAGATTTGGGTTCTCCCTTTTAAAGTCAAGAAGACAGTCCTTCCAAAGGACACCTCCTATAATTTTACGCTCTCATCATACCACACTTGCTGGGATCTCCATGACCCTCTGTTCCAGGTTGTGAGATCCACTTTGGCCGGGCTGGTCTTGCCAAGAACACCACCACAGGAAATCTAGAGCCTGTAGTGCTATTAATAACATCATCTAAGACTGTCTTTGCTGCCCTCATAGCCTCTTCCCACCATGACTCACTGAAGCTTTTTACACGTTGTATCCATTAAGCTATAGTTCCCAAAGCTCATCTTCTCTAGTGCCATTAATTTTTAGGGGACCAGGCAAACCTTAAACTTGTCCCCCTTAATTGGATCCCTGTGCCCCCACAATCTCTTTGAATGCCTTTCACCATGATCCTTGAATGAGCTCTGAGACCACTGCTGGTACCTAACACTTCTTGGCACCTTGTCTGTTAGTTCTTGGAAGAGGAGGTGGCTATGGAGGTGAGTGGGGATGGGAGTGGGAGGATTTCTCTCCTTCACTTCCTTTTTTGTTTTTTTCAAATAATGGGTTTTGAAGGGGAGGGAAAGGTTAACCAGACAATTTATTTTCCATCTCCCATTGATAAGATGTTTACCACTCCCCATTGGAAGAATTTAGATCTTTCTTTAGAATCTCCAGGAAAATCTCCCAAACCCAGCCCACCACCATGTGGATTCAGCCATCTTCTGATTCACCTCCAGATTGTCTCCTCCTAACTGCTCAAGCCACAGGTTAAAGGCAAAATGTTCAATGCCCAAGCAATTAAGTGGGGAACACGTTTATCTAAGCAATTGCATGCAGCTCTGTATCTGCATACAGGGGGTCTCTCCCAAGCCTTTCCAACCTCAGCAAAACAAGAAAAATCCCCAGCGACCTGGGGATATATATCATTCATTCATTCCTGTGTTCAACACTCATGGCGGATCCCCACCGAGACAGTGGGAGAGCAAGGACGGGAGCAATCCTGGAAGCTGAAGTCTGAGGAGGATTTCAAATTCAAGTCAGAGAGGAAAGAAACATCTGGACTCTATCCTCAGGTACACGCAGTATTCTGAACTGAGGCTAGAACCAGAGACCATTCTAATGAAAGGCCTCCACAGGTGGGCTCTCACAGGTGGGCTCCGACTTAGTTTCCTATATATTCATTCATGAAATCGCTCTGCGGGTCAACATGCAGAACAAAACCATTTAATAAAAGTGACAAAGAGGAGAGGAAAGGACACAAGAAGGCATGTGAATGTGGAGAGAGGAAGAGCCAGGGTGGAAAAACCGAGAATCCCTCCCTGTGCTCCTTGCTGCCAGGGAGGTCTGAGGGACTAGTTTCCACCTAGGATCCCAAGTCCAGAACAAAAGCGGTGGGGCCATGGCGGGAGACGAGGGAAGGGGGACCTTGGCATGCAGGCATGGGGGTGTCGAACAATGGGGGCTAGCGCGCCCACTGGCGGGGGGAACCTCGGGCGGCGCCATCCCTGGCCCGACCCTGTGCGGACCCGGGTGCGGTGTGGCATCTGGGGTGGTCCCGGTGCCCCGGGGGTCGCGGGAGGCTGGGTCCCCACACCACCGCGAGCTCGCGGCCTGCGCTTTCTGCTCCAGGTGAGGGCGCAGCGCGGATTCAATTTACCTGTCAGCAGAGGGTAGTCTGGAGAAGCCTTGGGGCTGGGAGGGGCAGCGCGGACTCCAGGGCTGGGCTGGAGCAGAGGAGCGCATGGGCGGCGAGTCCTGTGGGTCCTCCAGTCCCGACTGGGCCGCAGCACAGCACCGGGGCGCTGCACGCCCCTCCTCCGCCAGCCCCTCCACCTCCTCCCAGACTCTCCTCCATGTCCTCTGCGTGCTCACTTCCCGCTTCGGCAATTAGCAAAGCGCCTTCTCCGGGCTGCCCCCGCCCCCGCTCCCCTCCTTCCTGAGGCGGAGGCCTGGGCCTGGGCACTGGGTGAAGCCCCGGGGGCCTGCGAGCGTGGCCAACGCCGGCGCTAAGCGGCCTCCTAGCCTGGAATTTGTTAGTGGTTTGGTCTGCTTCTGATAGGAAGGGAAATTTTTTTAAAAGATTTTATTTATTTATTTGACAGACATAGATCAGCAATAGGCAGAGAGCAAGCAGAGAGAAGTGGACGCAGGCTCCCCGGTGAGCAGAGAGCCAGACATTGGGCTCAATCCCAGGACCCTAGATTCATGACCTGAGCTGAATGCAGAGGCTTTAACTCACTGAGCCACTCGGGTGCCCCAGGAAGGGAAATTATTTTAAGAGTATTTTATCTTTGAATCTATTTTGAGGTTTGGTTTGTGGTTCTTTCTGAATTCTCATGAAGATGGAATTACTTCTGAGGTTGGTTGTCAGGAACCACATATCAAATCGAGCTATCTTGTTAGCAATAAATAAATAAATAAATAAATAAATAAAAGCTCAAGTGTTGGTATAAAGCTATTATGCTTTTCAAAACCCCGAACTATAATTCATGTTACGTGGTCATTCTTTATCAGATCAAACAGGAGAGAGGTGGCAGAAACGCACTTTCAGGTTAATTTTTTTTACAGGGAAGATGGACTTATGAACCTACTTTGTTATTCCCTTTCATTCAATTTCCCTGTACCTCCTTTTCTATGAATTGTAACGGTAACCCATCATTATTTTTATTGTTGGCACGTGCTTTGTGAACCATAAAGTGTACGCTATAAATGGGAGTGCTTTTCTTTTTTGGCAGTTTACAAAAAACTAATTTTTAAATTTATTTTTTATTTATTTTCAGCATAACGATATTCATTCTTTTTGCACCACACCCAGTGCTCCATGCAAGCAGTGCCCTCTATAATACCCACCATCTGGTACCCCAACCTCCCAACCCCCCGCCTCTTCAAAACCCTCAGATTGTTTTTCAGAGTCCATAGTCTCTCATGGTTCAGCTCCCCTTCCAATTTCTCCCACCTCCCTTCTCCTCTCTAACTCCCCATGTCCACGAAAAACTAATTTAAAAACATTCATCCACCAGAGTACCCAAAGGGCTCCCACATAAACTATCTGTCGTTACATTATGTCATTCTGCTTTCGCTTCTATTGCTGTCCAAACAATGTTTTAAAACATTCTTTAAAATGGGCCTTTTTAACAAGATTTTTACAAAAGATTTAATTTATTCATTTGTCAGAGAGATAGCACAAGGAGAGGGAGAGGCAGGCAGAGTGGGAAGCAGGCTCCTGGTAAGCAAGAAGCCTGATGGGGGACTCGATCCCAGGATGCTGGGATTATAACCTGAGCCGGAGGTAGACAATTAACCAACTGAACCATACATGTGTCCCTGAAATGGTCATTTTTGACATTTCCTGATAGCACCTACACACTCATGAATCTCAGATTCATGATATATGGGGCTAGTGGACTTGACAATCATGGAGTCAAGCATGCTGGATTTGACTCACGGGCCTGTCACTGTGAATTTGGGTGGCTTGCTAAACTTGCTACATAGAAACCCAAGCATGTAAGAATTTGCAGGATTGTGACAGTTCAGTGGTATAATATATACATAAAAATACCTAAACCAGTGTCTCTCACAAAGTAGGTCCAAATAGACCAGCTCCCTTCCTGCCTTCATTCTGTCCTTGGAATTCCGTCCCTTGGGAGAAGTTCCTACTGCCTTTGTTACAAGAAATGAATGATATTTACTACACTGTTGGTGCATAGCATGGATCAATACATTGAGTGATAGTATTAACATACTTCTTGAACTGCCCATTGCCCCCCAAGCACCAAATAAAATGTCATGCTCTGGGGAAACCAAAGTGAGAGGTCCCCAACTTTTAGGACTTATGGACAGGAGAGAGATGCAAATACCGTGTCAGTATAGAACCAGGGTAACTAATGTTTAAACCAGGAAGAGAATGTGTGTGGAAGAAAGGCACTGATGACGTTTAAAGCCATTTGGCTGCATGGTGACTACCCTCAGACTGACAATTTGCCATGAAAGCTTCCAGGCAAATTTGAGATCTTTATTAGTGACAATATGGCCTTAAGGGGAAGAAAAAAACCAAAAACCAAAACACATATACACACAAACTGTTGGTCTTGTATCTTTTCACAAATAATGACAGTTATCAGAAATTTTATCTTTAAATGGGGAAAACAGCAACTGAAAATGTATTTCATTTGATTCATCACAGAATATGGTGTTTTTGTTCATTTCACACCATTTTTGTTAAGTTTTATTTAAATTAATGCAATCTGAGATAAAATGTTAATATTCCTGAGGGTATGGACATTGTATACAAATGAACCCAGCTAAGTGGGCTCCTGGACAGGGTCTGATCTATTTATAAAAGTAGCTGGAGCTAAGTGGTTTGTTTCAGAAAAAGATAACTCCTTCCTCCGTTGCATTTGCCTTCTACAGCCTAAGTGGGAGTTAATACGTTCACTTGTCTCCTTAAATTTTGTCCAGAGTATGTTAAAGCAGTCATAGGGGACCTGGGTGGTTTGGCCGTCTGCCTTCTCATAACAATGCCCCAGTTTTCTCCTGGAGAATCAACGTTCTCGCTTTCAGTCCATGCACTTAGGCAGCGGCAACTTCACACTGGCTCCTGACTCTAGCAGTGGCATGTCACCCACTAATGGCCTTTGAGAACATCACTGAGTGAGCCGTGAGTTTAGTAGATGCACGAGACCTTTGCTGGGTCAGTGAGGAGGTGGGTCTCTGAATAACTAGCCCGAGATCCACTTGTGTGTGGTGGAACAAACGAGCAGTGATGTGTTGGCCAGAGTGCCCATCCTAGAGAGCCCTGAATGTCAGACAAAAGCATTTGAGACTATTTTTTCAGGCAACAGGAAGCTAGTTTTGAAAAGCAGCACATGAAAATGTGTGTTTTTGGAAGATTAGTCGGGCAGCTGTGTCTACGATAGGATGGAGGGAGGAGAGAACGCAATCCCAAGTGCATTTAATCTTTATGATGCAGTGTAATTTATTATGAAGTTGAATTTGCATTCTTATTCAAACGTAAGGGAAACTCCTGTCCAAAACTGTAAATGTTTTTTGGTTGCCTTTTTTTTTAAAGATTGTATTTATTTATATGACACAGAGAGAGATCACAATCAGGCAGAGAGGCAGGCAGAAAGATAGAGAGAGATGCAGGCTCCCGGCTGAGCCTAGAGAATGATGAGGCTCGATCCCAGGACCCTGAAATTATGACCTGAGCCAAAGGCAGAGGCTTAACCCACTGAGCCACCCCGGTGCCCCTGGTTGCCTTTTTAAGCATTCCTTGTCTCACATGAAGTGATTACAAATTTGCAGATGTGCATTAAAATGATGTATTCCAAAATGTTAACAGAGGAATTAAAAAACTTATTAAGTAAAATATTATCATTTCTGTTGATTTGAAGCCTATATGACAAGGGACATAGCATTCTGGTGCATATATGTAAACATGAATAATTATCTTTTTAAAAAATCTTTATTTATTTATTTGACAGAGATCACAAGTAGGCAGACAAAGGCAGAAAGTGGGAGGGGGGAAAAAGGTTCCCCGCTGAGCAGAGAACCTGATGTGGGGCTTGATCCCAGGACCCTGAGATCATGACCTGAGCTAAAGGCAGAGGCGTAACACGCTGAGCCACCCAGGTGCCCCTCAACATGAATAATTCTTTTTTTCTTTAAGATTTTATTTATTCCTCTGACAGAGACAGATCAGAAGTAGGCAGAGAGGAAGGCAGAGAGAGGAGGAAGCAGGCTCCCTGCCAAGCAGAGAGCCAAATGCAGGACTCGATCCCAGGACCCTGAGATCATGTCCTGAGCTAAAGGCAGAGGCTTAACCCGCTGAGCCACCCAGGTGCCCCTAAACATTAATAATTCCTAAAGGTTCCTCTACTCACTTATAGAGAAGCCCTTTTCCAAACAGAAGATTAAATCTCTCTTGGCTACTCCTATCAGCTTATTCTGAATTATTTTCAATCCAGAAGCATGAACTAGAAAACCACAGTTTTTACACAGTGTTTGGTTTTCCACCAAGAGAATCACATAATTTGTGGTGATTCAGTGTGGTGTGTTGCTAAAAGCATTTCCAATGCTGTGGATACAAGAGGGTAGTGCAGAGAGGTAAGGAAACAGGAGAAAAGGTATGGCTCTCTAATAAGCACTTTATTCTAGAATTTTCCTCCAGCCTTGGGAGCTCACCACTCACAAGTGTGTGCTGGTGCCTTGATCTCATGGGCCACAGTGTTCAGCATCTTCCAGCTGCTTTTTTAGTGAATACATATGTAACAATTGATTTCTTGCCCCGGACTTTGAGAGAAAAATCTGTTCAGAGGGATGGACACTCTGAACCAACACCAGAAAACACTCTCTGTAGTCTTCTTGTTAAATGAAAAAATATGGTTAAACCACTTTTGACAGTCTACTACATACAGCAAAATGTAAATCTTAATTGAAATATGTCCTCTCAGCTGTGCTTAAGCAACTGAGTCCTGAGCGTTTCAGGTTTTCAGTCTGAAAGAGTACACCTCTGGTACTCTGAAAGGGAAGAGAAAGGACACCCTGTTCTCCATATAAATTAAAGAGAAATCTGTGCATTTAAGTGGGCCATATAAAATTTATCAAGCAATTACCTCCTAACTCCTTCCTATCCAAATTACCTGATATGCTCTCCCTACTCCTTTATTCCACGTTAATGCCTTTTCCAGGATTCTGTCTCACATCACAACATGTCTTCTGTTATTTCCTTCTTGCAAGCTAGTTTTGTGTTTTCCATCTAAAAAAATCAACAATCATTGTGTATTTCAATTCCCATTTTCCTCAAATGCATTGATTCTTCTTATCTATTACTCTTTTCTCATACTCAGAGTCTTTGTCTTTATGGGGTTTGTACTTTGCTTTTCCCCATCCTTTACTGCCATTATATAATCAAATCTAATAACTTCTTAGAGAAAGTTAAAAATTCCTGCATAGCCACACGTGAACACAAAGTCACTAATTTTTAGCAAACCTATAAGATAGTCAGACATCCATTCAATTAATTTTTTTAAGATTTTATTTATTTATTTGACAGAGAGAGTTGACAAGCAGGCAGAGAGGCAGGCAGAGAGAGAGGAGGAGCAGGCTCCCTGCTGAGCAGAGATCCCGATTTGGGGCTCGGTCCCAGGATCCTGGGATCATAACCTGAGCCAAAGACAGTGGCTTAACCCACTGAGCCACCCAGGCGTCCCTCCATTCAATTTCTTAACTGAGTATGAAATGCATCCTGAGTTCTAACCTAAACCTAAGTTCTACTTCTTACACGTTGTTATATGACCAAATTCTTTCAGTTCAGTATTTTGTAACATTTAAATATTAATCAATTGATGCTTTGTCTGTGTATTTCTAGGAAAATAATTGGAATACGGTAGATTTATTGTTATATTTATAGATTTATAATCAAAGTTTCATCAGTTGAAGTTTTTGGAAATTTCAGATATAATGATTAACCTAAAATGATACTGCCTCAAATCCCTCTGATATCAAGGCCCAACACCTGATTATAGCCAAACCTGTGTTGGATAGTTCCATGGGAAATTGCAGTTACTTAACACTGATAGCATCTCGTGTTCTCTCTCTCATTTTAGAATGTCTCCAACACAACCCAAAAGTGTAGGAGAGTTAATGTCCTCTGAGGACAGCTCTCAGTGAAGTGAAAATAAGAACCATAGATAAAATTGTCAGTTTTCTGGTCTTCATGAGGACAACTTAAAGAAGTTTCTCAGGACCTTTCAGTAAATGCAAGCCTTCATTTTCTATCCACAACAATTATATCAACAATGTACCTCTTTGACACAGTTGCTTCTTCACTGTCTCACTTTCCCATTTTTTTCTACCTTGGATAATCTCCCAGATAAACTAACAGTACTCAAATCCTTTGTCCTACTCTTTGCTCTCAGGATAAATGGAGCCAAAAGACTTAGATTAATATCAAGTTCTGAATGGTATCTTAGAGCTATTTCTGTCCCGATTTTCATAAACATAGGGACCTTTGAATTATCAGGCTATAAATAAGTTCTAAATAGAGGGGGCAAAAGCAAAAAGTAGAAATTTTTATGTTTGATTTTTAATCATGATTAATTGACTTTATTGATTATTAAAAATACTAAAATTATAAAAGTATGGATCTTTGTAAAACAATGTCATAATGTAAGAAATAAGTTGCATAGTCCTTTGGAGAATATTAAACCAAGTGTTCAGGTGCCATCTAATTTCTTGTTTAATCCAGAACTTTGGTGTGCATTATCTTGAGGAATAGGATTTTGAAGTCCAGACAGACTAATAGAAAACTGATCCAAATGTGTGTGTTTATATTTCTGCTTTTGTTGTAAAAATCAAAGTGTGATTGCTGGCTTAAAATGGTAAAACTTATAGTGTTCATGGACTCTATTATAAATTTTCTAATTGTAGGGGAAGAATCCAATAAACATAGAATTAATTGATTTGCAAATCCTCAAAGAGCTACAGGATCATGTAGTGGTATGTTCTGATTCAACAGCATCATAATGCAGCATTTTATATGTGTGGCTACCAGATATTTTCATGAATGTTTGCTAGCTAGTCAGCCAATACAGAGAAATATTAGGTAGGGTAATTACTCACAGTTGTGTTTAATAAAATGAGAGAAAATTATCAAATGACACTAATAATAATAATCCTATAGCAGGCTAAATAATTCAATGATAATTACAAGTACTAATCTAGCTTTCTTACCTGTTTGTGACTCTTCTCTCCTTTATCATAATGGGAGTAGCAGATTGTCTGCAATGAATTGTGAAAACCCAGCAGTGACTTTGGCAGTGAAGGCCTCCCATCAATTTTGATAGGTTAAAATGATTCTGGTTGGTCTTGAGCAAATGTGTCAATTTTTTTTTCTGTGTGTATCATAAAAGAAAGAAGCAATAGTAAATTATTGCTGTTATTCCATGGAGCCAATAAAATCATACTGCCAACAAGAGGCTGTTGACACCGTAAGTGTAGTTAACTGTCTTGAAATACTAGGCCTGGAAATAAAATTCCAATATTTCACATAACCTCTTTTTATTTAAAGAAAACAAAACAAAACAACTATACAGCTTACATTTAGGGCCCTGCTGTTGTGTAACTATTTTTGAACATGTCTACTGTAAGTGTATATATATATTTTTTTCTGTGCAATAAATTCATTTAGAGATAAATTTGGATTGTAAATTATTTTGGAGGAGGCAAGGTATTTGTGGCTAGTCTTACAAGTAAAAAGGACTAAAATAAAGAAGAAAAACATTTTTTATTACAGCATATTTACATCTGTCCAAAGTACTTATTTACTATAATACTGACTAATGTATAATACTGGACACAAAGAAAGAAGTTAAATGAGTTATAAATCAGTTGAATTATAGCTGGCCATTTTAAACCTTACCACTGAATCTTTCTGGTATGAAATGTGATATCTGGCAATCTGGTCCAGTTCATTACATCAGGTCATTTGTATGTTCTTATTACCATTTTGATAGCATAGCACATTTTATAACCCAGACATTTTACAATGGAACTATGATGCATGTATTTTCAAAAGTATAGACATACATAAAGCTATGAGGTCAAAAAAGATGAATGTCCATAGTACCATATAGACTCAACAAATAAAAGTGTCCAAGGCTCTGAGTGAGATTTATAAATTTTGTGTAAGATTAGGCCAACATGTGGTTTTGATATAAATAATCTGTTCTTAAATTAGAATTACAGTCGTTGAGTACAGTGTTGAAAATGGCAGAAAGATTTTAGCTATCTTTGCTCACTAGGGAAAATGGAAAAATGTTTAGTTTGGTCAGATTTTCACTTAACTTCTGAAAAATCTTATGTTTGAGGGAACCCTTCTGAAATAAGAATCCTTAAAGACATAACCCCTTTGGCACAAGTTTTCAAGAAACTTGTTTGATGTTGTAGACAATTATAGGGCACACGTACTGTTCTAGATGTTTCATGCCAATAATATGTAAGCCATACCAAGGCTACATATACATATAGAGATGTTCCACAGCTTACAAGGGGGATATGTACAGAGAAACACATACAAAATTGAAAATGCATTTAATACCCCTAAACTATCAAATATCATAGCTTACCTTAAGCTTATTTAAACATACTCAGAACACTTACATTTGCCTGCATTTGGGCAAAATCATCTTAAGCAAAGCCTATTTTATAACAAAGTATCAAATATCACATGCAATTTATTAAATATTACACTTAAAAAAAGAAGTATGGTTATATATAGAATGGTTGTAAGAATATCAGGTGTTCACCCCTGTAATCTTCTAGCTGACTGGGAGCTGTGGCTCACTGCCCCTGCCAGCATCACAAGACGGCACCATACCACATGTCACTGGCCCTTTTTATAAAGACCCAAATACAAAATTCAAAGTACAGTTTCTACTGAATCACTTTCTCTTTCACATCATTGCCAAATATATCGTAAGTTGAATCATTGTAAATCAGGAGCCATCTGATTTGAAAGTTAAATCACAGTCACCCATATACACACAAAAAAAGGCCTTCATGTAGGGCCATCTATGTATCTCTAAACAACATAGCATGACATATCAACGGCAAAAAAAATGGATGTGAAGGGGACAATTGCTTTGCGTCAGTACTCTGAGCAGTAACATACATGGCCTTACTCACCCAGCAGAATTTCAGAGCTAGCTGATGGCAAGGAATTTTGCAAATGTTTGCTGAACAGCTTAAGCACTATTATTTTTAACTTAGTGTGCATATCTGTTTTCTAAAGATATGTTAATTTATTTGATTGACTTATTACAAAACCAAATAATTTCCTCTTATTTAAGTGGCAGGTAAATAGAATTCTTTTTAATTTAAATCAAATGGCTTTTTAGGGAAAATATACTAAAAATTCTGAAACTTGTATTGCTTATGAATCTTTTATTGGAATCCTTATAAAGTTGTATTTTTCAAGTTTTTCCTAAATAATCTTCAATGAATTGAAAATATTTTTTGGATTTTATTCAAGGCTATTAACACACAATTTCACTTTTTGTTAAATATACTGCTAAACGTTCAACCAAAACGTTGTGTCTTTTTTTTTTTTTCCACTACCACATCCTCCATCTGCTGACTGGATTCTCTCCCCAACTAGCACATATATACCATTGTCTATCTTTAGGATAAGTAAGGGTCATCTTTTTGTCTTTATTCTATTCCTCGTATGCTTCTGAACTTGTTGAATTTTAATATAGTCACACCATAAGCATCACATATTTGATTCCCCTTTCAATAGTAAACAGTGCACAACCAGAGCATACCTTCAAAGCTATCAATAGACTTACTCTGATATGTTATTTTTGTATTTTTGTAAATTAAAATAACTAAATTATAGAACAAGAGTTTCAGGTGGTAGGTGTTGTAAGTTTTACCCAAAACTGACTTTTGTCAAACTCGTTTTTGTCATCATATATGTCAAGTAGTTTTCTCAGGTTTATTTTTAGAATATCCTTGTATAATGAATATTTACACTGATATCTAGTATAAAAATCTTGCAATTTATTTTAGAAACATTAAGATATTGAAAATCAATCTATTTCTTTAATTCATTAAAGACATTTTTGGCTTGTTTCCAGTACTTTCTTACTGGTTAAAAAATGAATTTGAAGTAGTCTGAATTTCATTATTATATGGCACTTTCCCTTTGATGAATACAAAGACGATATTCTATATTAGCTATCTGAGAAGAATTCATTTTTTAAATTTTATTTATTTGTAAGAGAGAGAGTGAGAGAGAGCACAAGCAGGGGGAGCAGCAGGGTGAGGGAGAAGCAAACTCCCGGCTAAGCAGGGAATCTGTTGCAGAACTGAGTCCCAGGACCCTAAGATCATGACCTGAGCTAAAGGCTCAGGCGTTTAACTGACTGAGCCACCCAGGTCTCCCAATCTGAGAGGAGTTCTGTATGTTATTCCTATTCATATGAAGTTTAAAGTCTAGGTAATTAACTTAATATTTTAGTGGCTATTACATAGATAGCACTATGTTCCAGGCAGAGAGTAAGAAAGAAATATTAAATCAACCATATTCTATGCATTCTATTCTATTCTATTCTATTTATGGAATATCAACTTATAAGCTTTCCTGCATATGAACAATGCCAAATACCAGAATAAAGGGTCATCTAATACAAATAAAGGATAGAATTAAAGAATTCTGGTAAACCATTTAATTTTGAAAAATGGTGCTATATTGTTGCTGAGTGTTACGTGAGGTGAGAAATGGTTTATAATTAAGATACTTTTTAAAGTACAGATAAGTACAAATTTGTAAACATAGCATTATGGAGGAATAAAAATAAATGATAGCTACACACTCTAAAGTGAATAAATCTTGGAAAGTTAATAGAGAAGTAAAACAAGGACAGTGCGAAAGTATGGTACATTTTTATGAAGTTCAAACAAATTCTGTGAAACCATAGATGGACTTAAAGATACTATTATGTATCAAATATTGTAAAAATTAAGCAAGGAAGTAGCAAACATGAAATAACCAAAGCATACAAACTTGGGTAGATACAATAGTTGTGATCATGTTCTACTTCATAAAGAGATGAGTTAATAGATAAATAGAAGTAACTAGACTTTTTAGAAGTTACTAAAACTTTGCCTGTTATTTTTTAGTAATATCAAATATATGGTTTTCTAACAAAAACGCTTATCTTAAAAATATTTAAAAATAAATTTCAGGCTACTCATAAGGTTCTATTTACTTTACCACTGAAGGTAAAGCTGGTTGTTGTAGTTGTTTGTTTGTTTTAGTCTCCTCCTAGCTTTTATTATTATAATGTGGAATGAGGAATGTTAGATTGAAAATCATTACTTGATTCACCTCCTGGTACAGCAGATGGAACTCCTGAAAACATGCCCTTTTGCCTTACAGAAGAGTAACAGTTATGCTTACTTCTGAAACATGCTTGGTGGTGGCCCTAAATAGTGACACCATAGTAAACATTTTGAATATTTGCAATTAATTTTATACTCATAGGGCTCCAAAAGGCACTGCTGGTATCTTAGCAGGTATTTCAATAAAGCTAAAAGTTGCCTGAATGTTTAAAAATATTAACAAGGCACAAAACATGGCAGAAGTATTGTCCTCAGATATTATTTTTTTCCATATGCTCCTGATTCCAGACATGACAAGTTATTTTTTTTTAATTTTTTTATAAAAGATTTTATTTATTTATTTGACAGAGATCACAAGTAGGCAGCATCAGGCAGAGAGAGGGGGGGAAGCAGGTTCCCTGCTGAGCTGAGAGCCCGATGTGAGACTCGATCCAAGGATCCTGGGATCATGACCTGAGCCGAAGGCAGAGGCTTTAACCCACTGAGCCACCCAGGTGCCCCCATGACAAGTTATTTTTTTTAAAGATTTTATTTATTTACTTGACAGAGAGAGATTACAAGTAGGCAGAGAGGCAGGCAAAGATAGAGAGGAGGTAGCAGAGTGCACGAAGTGGGGCTCCATCCCAGGACCCTGAGATCATGACCTGAGCGGAAGGCAGTGGCTTAACCCACTGAGCCACCCAGGAGCCCGACAAGTTATTTTTGATAGATATATATACAATGTATTTTCCAGTTATAAGAAAAATGGTTCTGCTATTTTTAAACTTTTTTTAAAATTACATAATTTTTTAAATTAAAATTTTATTTTTTTAATGTTTTACTTTTCTTTTCTTTTTTTAAAAAAGATTTTATTTATTTATTTGACAGACAGAGATCACAAGTAGGCAGAGTGGCAGGCAGAGAGAGAGAGAGAGAGAAGCAGGCTTCCTTCTGAGCAGAGAGCTCAATGCAGGGCTCGATCCCAGGACCCTGAGATCATGACCCGAGCCGAAGGCAGCAGCCCAAAACACTAAGCCACCCAGGCGCCCCAATGTTTTACTTTTCAATATACTACTTAGAATATAAAACCTAATCCATTTTGTAAGAAGTTTACCATTTAAAAAATGGTAATTTTCTCATTGTGTCTTCCCCTCTCATTGCTTTATTTTGAATAAAAAATTTCACTATAAACATAATGGACACTTTCCTTTCGATGGTCCCTCTGTTGGTCATATTGTATATGAGCCATGACAATTAGTTTTACAAAATTTATTGATGTTTGTTGATATGTTTTATCATAACTAATTTTCCCTCCCTTATCTAGATTCCCCCAGCTTTCAGACAGGTGGACACTTCAATAAACCATACCCAAGGGATGTATCAAGTACTTCTTAGACATTCTCTCAGATCCTTGAGGTCTCATTTTGCCTAGGGATTTGCAATAGGTTCTGCCAGAGGCACCACTGTGACAACTGATGTCCATGGTCTATCTCCTGCTAAGCTCAAGAGATCACTGGCTTCCAAGTTTATCTATACAATTAATGCATTCCAGCAAGTTCTTTTTTTTTTTTTTACTATTAACAAACTTATTTTAAAGTTTATATGGAGAGGCAAAGACTCACAATATTCAACATAGTGTTGAAGGAGAACAAAGACTGAGGACTGACTTCAAAGTTACCATAACGATGGGGCGCCTGGGTGGCTCAGTGGGTTAAGCTTCTGCTTTCGGCTCAGGTAATGATCCCAGGGGCCTGGGATCGAGTCCCACATTGGGCTCTCTGCTCAGCAGGGAGCCTGCTTCTCCTCATCTCTCTCTCTGTCTGTCTCTCTGCCTATTTGTGATCTCTCTCTCTGTCAAATACATAAATAAAATCTTAAGAAAAGTATACCATAACGATAATTGTAAGCAAGATATTGTAATACCACAGAAAGACTAAAGAAATGGAATATATATTATCAATTATATTTTATATTTAATATAAAAGCAAAAGCAATACAAGAGAGCAAAATACAATCTTTTAAACAAATGGTTCTGGAGTAATGGTGAAGCTAAATGTAAAAATATAAAACAAAAAATAAAATAAATAATAAAATAAAATAAATCCAGACAGATATACACTATTCACAAAAATTAACTCAGATTGGATTATAAACCTAAACATGAAAAATGTAGAAAGGTAATATAGAAGAAAATTTAAATGACCTTGGTTTTGGAAATAACTTTAGCTTCAAAAGCACAAGCACTGAATTTAAAAATGTCTACCTTGTGAAACACAATGCCAAGAGAATGAAAAGGCAAAGCACAGACTATGAGAAAAAAATTTGCCAAATACACATCTGGCAAAGGACTGTTAATCAAAAATACACAAAGACCCCTTAAAAAAACTCAACAATGGGGGAAAAACCTGATTAAAAATGAGCCAAAGTCCTTAGCCGATACCTCACAAAAGAAAATATTACAGATGGCAAATAAAGCATATAAAAAAGATGCTTCACATCATATGTCATCAGGAAAATGCAAATTAAAACAAAAAAAGAGACACCAGTACATACCCAGAATCCAGAACACTGACAACAGAACACGAAATGTTGGTGAGGATGTGGAGCAACAGGAATGTTCTTCCATGTCTATTGAGAATAAAGAATGGAACACAACTTGGCAGTTTCTTACAAAACTAAACAGATTCTTGCCAGATGATTCAGCAGTAGCAGTTCTTGGTATTTATCCAAAGAAGATGAAATCTATACCCACAAAGATGTCTATAGTAGTTTTATTCATAACTGACAAAAGCTTGGAAGCAACCAAGATATCCTTCCATAGGTGAAAGGTCAAATAAAGTGTAGTACATGCAAACAATGGAATATTATTTAATGCTAACTAAATGAATTACCAGGCCATGAAAAGATATGGATATAAATATTTAATAAATATTTGATTTAGGCTTCTACCAGTCTATCAATAGTATTAGTATATTTAACAGTGAATGCTCAGCATTCACGAATTTACCTAATAAAATGTTTTGGGTTCAATATTTTAAATACTTCAACCTCTATGATTATATTCCTAATAATTTTGAATTGGGGTAAATAAACCTTAATTTTTTGTAACTTGTTTCTTATTGCAAAAGAGCTCAATGAAATATTAGAAAATAAAAATTTACAAAAAAAAGTTTAGTTTACTATTGCCAAATAATTTAAAACTTTACCTTATATTCAAATACATATATTTTTCTAAATTGATTTATATGCTACTAAAACCAAAATCTTTTAGTTATATTAGATTTCATATCATGCAATCAATGCCAGAAAGCCATCTGGCGATGACTTTTCTTAAATAGAGTTAAGATGGGTGTTATTACAATGCAAGATGGAAACAAAGATAGTATAACAATTGAGTGTTACATAACTTTTCTGTTTTGATCAAGTTACTAATCTACAAAAGGCTTTTATCGGTGACAGACTTGGGAATTTAACAAAACTTTTAAACTAGCATGTGCGACTCATTCCTAGAAAACAACACAATCAATAACACTTTATTTAGATGAAATCATGACTATTTCTCCATTTGAATAAAAAAGGTAGCAACCCCAATAAGTTTATTGAACAGGAAAAGTTGAAATGCTATAATGCTCCTAAGGAATTAAATGATCCAGTCATGAATTACAAAAAAAGGATATAAATTACCAAAGTGTTTGTATAATTGGAATGTAAAACTGCCCATTATCGTTCAATAGTGTCGGCTTGTACAAGAATTCTAAAAAAGAACTCCACTTCTAAACCGTGGAAAATATGTTCCCTTTCACCCTATATACAACTATTAAGCCATTCATTTAGCTTTTAAAATATCCACTTAATACAGGCTTTTTACTCATTTGAACAGGCAGCAGGGTTCTATTCTTATTGCTTACATCTGAAGGATAGACGTCTAGCGTAAGAGGTAAAGCCCACAAAGGAGCCCAATAATAACAACAAAATACAGTTTAGTGAGCCCTTACAATCTGCCAGCTACCTTTCTGAGAATACTTCAATTAATAAAACATATAAAATACCTGACCACAAAGAGCTTACATTCTTTTGAAATACAGTAGTGAAATAAGCCAATAATAGAGGGGCACCTCGGTGGCTCAGTCCATTGAGTGACTGCCTTTGGCTTGGGTCATGATCTCAGGGTCCTGGGATGTAACTCCCCAGCAGGCTTTCTAGGCAGTGGGGTGTTTTATTCTTCCTCTGCGTCCCCTCCCAATTCTCTCTCTCGCTGTCTCCAATAAGAAAATAAACCAGTAATAGAATAATGATTGATGGTTGATGGTGATAAGTGTTACAAAGAAATACAAGAAAGGTAAAAGCCATTGGAGAATGCTGGGAGGAAAGTTAATTTTATTTTGTGTTGGGTGGTTATATCTCATTTATGAGATGTTATTTCCACAAAGACCCAGGAAGTGAGGGAGGGTGTTATACACATATTAAAGGAAAAGATTGCTCTAGGCAGAGCAAGTAAGTATATAGACTTTGTGTGAACAGCTGGTCTGTTACTCTTGAGGAAAAGCAAGGAGGCCAATGAGGAGTTCATAGTGGTGGAGAGAGGTAAGAACGTATTGATGCGTGACCTTCTAGTACATTGAAACGCCTTCAGTTTTTATTTAATATGAAAGGGGTAGATACCAAAAGACGTTCGACAGCAGAATAAAATCATCTGACTTGATTTTTAGGTTAAGTTGCTGTACCAAAATAAATTTGCAGGGAGAAAGGAGTGCAGTACGTGTGGAAGTGGGGTTATCAATCAAGTCAATAATTGAGGAACATATGATGGTGTTTTTAGCATGCTGGGTGGTAATAGAAGTGGTGAGGTATGGTTTTTATTTTGTATATATTTGGATGGTGAATATTCTGGTGAACAGGATGGAGTATGTGCAGGACAGACAATATCAACATTTATTTTACCTGCACAAACAGAAGGGTGGAGTCTTCATTCCCTGATATGGAGAGAACTCTGAGTTCAAATGTTCTTTCTGATTAAACGGCATAGTGATGATGAGGATTTAGTCAGACAGTGAAAGAGAGCAGTAAGCATAGTGTTAAGCGGTAAGACATTATAATACATTTGAACATCAAAAAACGTTGTGTTGGATCATCTGTTTATGTGAGTAAATAAATAAATAAAGCTTCCTGGGGTTCTGATAGAGGTAAAGAAGACTACTATATGATCCAAAGGGGCACGTGCACCAAATGTTTATAGCAGCAATATCCACAATAGCCAAACTATGCAAAGAACCTAGATGTCCATCAACAAATGAATTATATATATATATATCTATATATATATATATCCATCATATATATATAGATATATAGATATATATCTATATATATATATATGATGGAATACTATGCAGCCATCAAAAGAAATGAAATCTTGCCATTTGCGATGACATGGATGAAACTAGAGGGTATTATGCTTACCAAAATAAATCAACCAGAGAAAGACACTATCATATGATCTCCCTGATATGAGGAAATGGAGGTGCAATATGGGGAACAGGAAAGGAGTAAATGAAACAAGATGGGATCGGGAGGAAGACAAACCATAAGAGACTCTTAATCTCACAAAACAAACTGAGAGTTGCCGGGTTGGTGGGGAGTGTAGGGAGAGGGTGGTGGGGTTATGAACATTGGGGAGGGTATGTGCTGTGGTGAGTGCTGTGAAGTGTGTAAACCTGGCGATTCACAGACCTGTACCCCTGGGGCTAATAATACATTATATGTTAATTTAAAAAAAAAAAGAAGAATACTACTATAAATCAAATGCTATGGTTTTCAGCAAAGTGTGTGTAATCAGGCATATTTTATTAAAGTAACCAAGTAAAATGATGGTCGAAAATTGGAATAACAGAAAACATAAATATCAGAGATTTTAAAAAGAGATATGAGACAGTGTAGAGAATATAGTCAATGATATTATAATAGTGTTATATGGTGACAGATGGTGGCTATATTTGTAGTGATCATAGAATAATGTATGGAGATATTGAAAACCTGAAACCAATGTAACACTGAATATCAACTATACTCAAATAAAAGAATAGTAAAAATAAAACATTTTAATTCTAAAAGAAAAAAAGAGGGACAAGATAAGTGAATTTCAAAAAGTGATAAGTGAATTTCAAAAAGAGTAAAGATGAGGCTAAGACATACTCTGAAACTTGAGGAAAACACCATTTTGAAAATTCTTCCCATTTTGAGAAAACTTAAATGAATCAATATCATAAAAGAACCCATTTTAACTGAGAGATGTAATGAATGCTCAAGAAATAATTTTATGACAGGATAATTCTTCCCTATGAAACAGCATACAGAAACCAGGGGAAACAGCTGGAAGCAAAATGAACTATACTGAAAATAAGAATTAGGAAAAAGATAAATGATGAAAGATAAGAAAATTAGACCTGCGACAGAGACCTAGTGAAGAGAACTTTTAGCTTGTGGTTTAATGTTTTTGAGGATAATCTAGAGTTCATAACTGCCTTGAGGCAGGCTGGTTGTAGGCAGTTTAGGCAGACCCCTAAGACAGGCCTACTTTGGGCAGGTGGTGTTGGAGGAGGCGATTGGGCTGGACAAAAACAAATCCAACCATTTGACTAAAGTGCCTGTGAAGATGTTGAAGTCAGATGCAACAGAGAAAGGCCTGTCAAACCTAATCTCAGAAATGGAGATGATGAAGATGATTGGACAGCACAAGGACACCATCAACCTGCTGGGTCCTGCACACAAGACCGTCCTTTGTACACTCTCACGGAATATGCCTCCAAAGACAACATACAGGAGTACCTGCAGGCCCAGAGGCCTCCTGACCTGGAGTACTGTTACAATATCAACCACAATGCAGCAGAGCAACTCTCCTCCAAGGACCTGGTATCCTGTGCCTATCAGGTAGCCTGAGGCAAGAGTACCTTGCCTCCAAGAAGTGCATACACCAAGACCTGGCCACCAGGGAAGTGCTGGTGACAAAGGACAGCATGATGAAGATCTCTGACTTCAGCCTTGCCAGAGATATCACCACATCAGTTACTATAAAAAGACAACCAACAGTGGACTGCCTGTGAAGTGGATGGTCCCTAAGGCCATGTTTGACCAGATCTACATCCACCAGAGTGAATTCTGGTCTTTTGGGAAGTGAGATCCCTTGTAGGGTCTACACCCTTCTGCCGAGGGTTTATCCTGAGACACTGAACGGATGGGTTATGAACCAAGAGCGGGGCTAACACTAACAGTAACCACTAACCCTGACCCTGACACTGACTGTGAGCCTGCCCCAAACCCTCACCCAAGCCCTGACCATGACCCTGACCCTGAACCTGACTATGATCCTGACCTGTACCCTAAACCTAAACCTAAGCCTGACACTGAACATGATGTGGACCCTGAACCTAAACCTAACTCTGACATTACCATAACCATGTCTCAAACCTAACCAGGACCCTGACCCTGACCATAATCCTAACCCTGACGCTGACCTAACCCGGACACTAAACCTAACCCTGACTGTGACAGTGTGCTTGACCCTAACCCTAAACCTAATGGTAACTCTAACCATTACCCTAATAAGGACCCTGAACCTACACATCAGGCTGACCCTGACCTTAACACTAACCCAGAACCTATACCTGACTAAGATCATAACCCTAACCCTGAAATTTGCCAATACCAGACCCTGACACTAAACCGGACACTGGCCCTGACCCTTAACTTAACCATGACCCTAATAATGACCACTACATAACCCTGTCCCTGACGCGAATGTGGACTTTAAACTAATACCTGATCCTGAACGTAAACCTGACACTGGCCCTAGTCTTCACCCTGACACCGACCCAGGCAAAGAACAATAACCTAAGCCTGACTCTAACAGTGACCCTGACCCTGAACGTAACACTAATCCTGACACTGAATGGGAGCCTGACCCTATCTCTAACCCTAAACGTAAGCCTGACCCTGACACTGGCTGTGATGCTGACCTGAAACCTAAACCTAAACCTAAGCCTGAAACTGACCCTGATGTGGACCCTGAACCTATACCTAACTCTGACATTACCGTAACCATGACTCATACGTAAACATGACCCTGACCCTGACCCTAATCCTAACCCTGACGCTGACCTAACCCTCACCCTAACCCTAACCCTGACCGTGACTGTGATCCTGACCCTAACGCTAAACCTAATGGTAACTCTAACCATGACCCTAATAAGGACCCTGAACCTAAACATAACGCTGACCCTGACCCTAACAATAACCCCTACCCTAAACCAAACCCTAACCCTGACCTTACGCTCTCTAACACTACCCTAACCATAACCCTACTTCTAACTCCAAACCTAACCCCAATCACAAAACCTACCGCCAAAATCTAATGTGACACTGAACCGAACATTGACCCAAAACCAAAGCCTGACCCTAAACCTGACCCTGGCCATGACATTCACCTGACCCTGACCATGACCCTAATCCTAAGCATGACACTAACACTGACCACTACATAACCGTGTTCCGGATCCAAATGTGTACTTTAAACCAATACCTGAACATGACGCTAAACCTGACACTGGCGCTAAACTTCACCCTGACCTTGACCCAGACCATGACGATAAACCTAACCCTGACCCTAACAGTGACTTCGACCCTGACCTAAACACTAAACCTGACACTGACTGTGGGCCTGACCCTAACTCTAACCCTAAATGTAACCCTAACCCTACACTAACATGGGCCCTCCCCCGAATCCTATTGCTGAACCTAACCCTAAGACTTACCACTAACCCTAACATGAACTGTGACCCTAACAAGTCTAACCCTAACCGTCAACCTAACGCTAACCCTAACACTAACCCTAAACTTTAACAATAACCCTGACCCTATACCTGACTATGATCATAACCCTAACCCTGAACTTTGCCTATACCAGACGCTGACCCTAAACCTGACCCTGGCCCTGACCCTAAACCTAACCATGACCCTAACAATGACCACTATATAAGCCTGTCCCTTACCCGAATCTGGACTTTAAACCAATACCTGAACCTGACCGTAAACCTGACACTGTCCCTAGACTTCACCCTGACCCTGACCCAGGAAAAGACCATAAACCTAACCCTGATCCTAACAGTGACCCGGACCCTGACCCTAAAAATAACTCTGACACAGAATGGGAGCCTGACCCTAACTCTAACCCTAAACTTAACCCTTACCCTGACACTAACACGGGCCCTGACCCGAAACCTAATGCTGAACCTAACCCTAAATCTAACCCCTAATATTATCCCTGACACTGACCCTAACCCGGTCTAACCCTAACCCTCAAACTACCTCTAACCATAACCGTAACGCCACTTTAACAATAAACCTGACCCTCTCCCTGACCCTGATCATAACTCTAACTGTGAACTTTGCCTATGTCAGACCTTAACCTTAAACCTGACCCTGGCCTTGACCTTAACACTGACCCTAACCCTGACTGTAAACCTAACTCTGACCCAATCCGTGATTCTGAACAGAATCGTAACCCTAAAGCTAACCCTGATCCTGAACCTACTCATAAAACAGAACCTAAACATAAAGCTGACCTTACCATAACCATGAACCTAACCCTGACACTAAAATGGTCCCAAACCTAACCCTGACCCTGACATGAACCTAGCCCCCAAACCAAAATTTGAACCTGACCATAAATCTGACCATAACCCTTAACCTGACCCTAAACCTAACCGTCACCCTAACACTGACCCTGAGCCTGACTCTGACCATAACACTAACCCTTATCCTACTGTGAGCCTGTCCCTAAACCTAACCATGACCGTAACCCTAACCGTGACCCCTACCTTAAGCCATCCGCTAAACCTGACGCCAACAACGTCTAACCCTAACCCCGACCCTAAATATTTCGAAACCCTAACCCTAACTCTAACCTAGTCTAATATCAGCTACGTCCCCTCAGCGGGGACAACAGCTGCACCCAGGCCTCCCAGGGGCTGGGGGGAGGCTGTAAGGGGGTCATTGGATGGGCACTGCATTGAGTGGATTGTGAGCCCTGAGCAGCTTGGGGACCGGCGGCTCAGTGAGCTCTGGTGCAGCTGGAAGTTTGGTAAGGAGCCCCCAGGCAGTGGTGACCTCACTTCCCTGACAACAGAGCCCAACAGAATTGGAACCCACATATCCAGGCACCCCATTACGAAAAAACCCCCCTGCCCCGCTCATTTCTAGACACATCCTAAAGGAAGCGACATGTTCTTCTGCTGTATTGAGGCCTAGAGGATGCAGGGAGAAGAGAGCTGGCCCTCCAGACATGTCCCCTACATGGCAGGTCATATCAGGTTTCCCCAACGCCTCAGGCCCTTTGGCTAATAAAACCAAAAGGTCACACCAGGGGGCTCAGAGTCAGAGAGGCCCACACCTTATGAACTACCAGTGTAGCCCTAGGTCTCCTCCCCGTCTCTGCGCGCGCGCGCGCGCGTGTGTGTGTGTGTGTGCGCGCGCGCGCGCCTCTGGGTGTCTGTGTGTCTGTGTGTAAAGAGGACCTGGCCATGCCATCATGGGTGGAGATGCCCCAAGCAGGATCAGGCTGATGAGGGCTTAGATTTCTGGTGGGCAAGTCATGTTCACACCCCAGTTTAAGGGTGGTTAAGTGGGATCGGGTATAGGGTCTACACCCTTCTGCCCAGGGTTATCCTGAGACCCTGAAGGGATGGGTCCATGACCCAGGAGCGGGGCTAACACTAACAGTGAGCACTAACCCTGACCCTGACACTGACTGTGAGCCTGCCCCAAACCCTCACCCAAGACCTGACCATGACCATGACCCTGAACCTGACTGTGATCCTGACCTGAACCCTAAACCTAAACCTAAGCCTCACACTGACCCTGATGTGGACCCTTAACCTAAACCTAACTCTGACATTACAGTAACCATGACTCATACCTAACCATGACCCTGACCTTGACCGTAATCCTAACCGTGACGCTGACTTAACCCTGACCCTAACCCTAACCCTACCCCTGACCGAGACTGTGAGCCTGACACTAACCCTAAACCTAAAGATAACTCTAACCATGACCCTCTACGGACCGTGAACCTAATCCTAACGATGACACTGACCCTAACACTAACCCCTACCCTAAAGCAAACCCTAACCCTGACCTTCCGCTGTCTATCCCTAAGCCTAAACATAACCCTACTTCTAACTCTCACCCAAACCTCAATCCCAAAACCTACTGCCAAAACCTAACGGTGACACTGAACCAAACATTAACCCTAAACCAAAGCCTGACCCTAAACCTGTCCGTGGCCCTGACCTTCACCTGAACCTGACCCTGACCCTAATCCTAACCATGACACTAACACTGACCACTACATAACCCTGTCCCTGACCCGGATGTGGACTTTAAACCAATACCTGAACCTGACCCTAAACTGGACACTGGCGCTTAACTTCACCCTGACCCTGACACAGACCATGACCATAAACCTAACCCTGACCCTAACAGTGGCCCCGACCCTGACCTGAACACTAAACCTGACCCTGACTGTGAGCCTGACCCTAACTCTAACCCTAAATGTAACCCAGACCCTGACACTAACACGGGCCGTACCCCGAATCCTATCGCTGAACCTAACCCTAACACTAACCCCTAACCCTACCACGGACCCTGACCCTAACAAGTTCTAACCCTAACAGTCAACCTAACTCTATCCCTAACACTAACTCTAAACTTTAAAAATAACCCTGACCCTATACCTGACCATGATCATGACCCTACCCCTGAACTTTGCCTATACCAGACCCTGACCATAAACCTGACTCTGGCCCTGACCCTAAACCTAACCATGATTCTAACACTTACCATACATAACCCTGTCCCTGACCCGAATGTGGGTTTAAACCAATATTTGATCTTGACCGTAAAGCTTTCAGTGGCCCTAGTCTTCACCCTGACTCTGAACCAGGAAAAGACCATTATCCTTACCATGACCTTAACAGTGACGTTGACCCTGACCCTAACACTAACCCTGACACTGAATGGGAACCTGACCCTACCTCTAACCCTAAACGTAACCCTGACCCTGACACTAACACGGGCCCTGACCCGAAACGTAACGCTGAACCTAACCCTAAAACTAACCCCTAACATTATCCCTGACACTGACCCTAACCCGGTCTAACCCTAACCCTCAACCTACCTCTAACCCTAACCATAACCCCACTTTAACAATAAACCTGACCCTGTCCCTGACCCTGATCATAAACCTAACTCTGAACTGTGCCTATGTCAGACCTTAACCTTAAACCTGACCCTGGCCTTGACCTTAACACTGACCCTAACCCTGTCTGTAAACCTAACTCTGACCCAATTCGTGATTCTGAACAGAATCCTAGCCCTAAATCTAACCCTGATCTTGAACCTACTCATAAAACAGAACCTAAACATAAAGCTGACCTAACCCTAACCCTGACACTAAACCTGTCCCAAACCTAACCCTGACCCTGACATGAACCTTGCCCCCAAACCAAAACTTGAACCTGACCCTAAACCTGAGCATGACCCTGAACCTGACCCTAAACCTAACCGTCACCCTAACACTGACCCTGACCCTGACTCTGAGCGTAACGCTAACCCTGAACCTACTGTGAGCCTGACCCTAAACCTAACCATGAACCTAACCCTAACCCTGACCCCTACCCTAAGCCTTACGCTAACCCTGACCCCAACGACGTCTAACCTTAACCCTCTGCCTGTCCTCCCTCCACTTGTGATCTCTCTCTCTGTCAAATAAATAATGAATAAAATCTTAAAAAAAAGAATGACTCTACTTTTAAATAATAGCTTAAAGGGGGCACCTGGGTGGCTCAGTGGGTTAAAAAGACTTGTAGACTAGTGGATTAGAGTAGAGTGCCCAGATATGGACCATCAACTCTATGGTCAAAATATCTTTGACAAAGCAGAGAAAATTACACAGTGGAAAAAAGACAGCCTCTTCAATCAATGATGCTGGAAAAATTGGACAGCTATGTATGGAAGAATGACACTCAACCATTCTCTTATACCATACATGAAGATAAATTCGAAATGGACAAACGACCTCAACGTGAGGCAGGAATCTATCAAAATCCTATAGGAGAACATAGGCAGTAACCTCTTGGACACTGGCCACAGCAAATTCTTTCAAGACATGTCCCCAAAGACAAAGGAAACAAAAGCAAAAATGAACTTTTGGGACTTCATCAAGATCAAAAGTTTCTGCACAGCAAAGGAAACAGTCAACAAAATGAAGAGACAACCCACGGAATGGGAGAAGATTTTCACAAATGACATTACAGATAAAGGGCTGATATCCAAGATCTATAAAGAACTCCTCAAACTCAACACACACAAAACAGATAATCATGTCAAAAAATGGGCAGAAGACATGAACAGACACTTCTCCAAAGAAGACATACAAATGGCAAACAGATGCATGAGAAAATGTTCATCATCATTAGCCATCAGGGAGATTCAAATCAAAAGCACATTGGGATAACACCTTACACAGTTAGAATGGCCAAAATTAAGAAGGCAATAAACAACAAGTGTTGGAGAGGATGTGGAGAATGGGGAACCCTCTTACACTATTGGTGAGAATGCCAGTTGGTGCAGCTACTTTGGGATACAGTGTGGAGACTCCTTAAGAAATTAAAATTAGAGCTACCCTATGACCCTGCAATTGCACTACTGAGTATTTACCCCTAAGATACAGATGCAGTGAAAAGAAGGGACATCTGTACCCTAATGTTTATAGCAGCAATGGCCACAGTCATTAAACATTGGAAAGAACCAAGATGACCTTCAATGGATGAACGGATAAAGAAGATATGATCCATTTTTACAATGGAGTATTATGCTTCCTTCTGAAAGGAAGGATACCCAACTTTTGTATCAACATGGACGGGACAGGAGGAGATAATCCTGAGTGGAATAATTCAAGCAGAGATTGTCAATTTCCATATGGTTTCACTTAATTGTGGAGCATAAAGAATAACACAGAAGACACTGGGTGATCAAGAGGAGAAGTGGGTGGGGGGAAATTGGAGGGGGAGACAAAACATGAGAGACTCTGAGAAACAAACTGAGAGTTTTTAGGGGAGGGGGCAGAGGGTTGGGTAAGCCTGTTAATGGGAGTAATGGAGGGCACATATTACATGGAGCACTGGGTGTGGTGCATAAACAGTGAATTTTGGAACCCTGAAAAAAATAAAATAAAAATGACAACAACTCCTTTTCCCAACATGTGGTAGGAGTCCCCCAAATGATTGGAAGCAGCCTCCATTAGAGATCAATCCACTGCATGTTGAAGGTCCTCCCACTTCAAAAAGACCAAGAAATATCCAATCCCAAAACAAAGTAAGGGCCAGCTCCACCTCATGGAATACCACCTGCTCTCCCTTAGATAGTGTGCTGTTGCTTTAATAAACCTGCCTTCTGCTTTCTCTTGGGCATTGCTCTCTAATTCTCACGGGCCAACAATAAAAATAATGATGGTTTACCATTACAATTCATAGAAAAGGAGGTACAGGGAAATTGAATGATAGGGAATAACAAAGTAGGTTCATAAGTCAATCTTCCTGTAAAAAAAATTAACCTGAAAGTGCATTTCTGCCACCTCTCTCCTGTTTGATATGATAAAGAATGACCACGATACATGAATTATAGTTCGGGATTTTGAAAAGCATAATAGCTTTATACCAACACTTGAGCTTTTATTTATTTATTTATTTATTTATTTATTGCTAATAAGATAGCTCGATTTGATGTGCGGTTCCTGACAACCAACCTCAGAAGAAATTCCATCTTCATGAGAAGTCAGAAAGAACCACAAACCAAACCTCAAAATAGATTAAAAGAGAAAATACTCTTAAAAAAATTTCCCTTCCTGGGGCACCCGAGTGGCTCAGTGTGTTTGGCTCACTGGGCCTTTGCGTTCGGCTCAGGTCATGATCCTAGGGTCCTGGGATTGAGCCCCATGTCTGGCTCTCTGCTCAGCAGGGAGCCTGCTTCCACTTCTCTCTCTGCCTGCTCTCTGCCTACTTGTGATCTCTGTCTGTCAAATAAATAAATAAAATCTTTAAAAAAAAATTTACCTTGGGCACCTGGGTGGCAGAATGAGTTAAAGCCTCTGCCTTCGGCTCAGGTCATGATTCCAGGGTCCTGGGATCGAGCCCCACATCAGGCTCACTCCTCAGCAGGGAGCCTGTTTCTTCCTCTCCCTCTGCCTGCCTCTCTTCCTACTTGTGATCTCTATCAAATAAATAAATAAAGTCTTTAAAAATAAAATTTCCCTTCCTATCAGAAGCAGACCAAACCACTAACAAATTCCCCAGAAAGCTTCATCTAAAAGGTTGTACTTTCCTCAGTCACCCAGCAGGACCTTCTTCTCTGGGCCTGGTATTTCTTCAATGGCCTATTCCAGAGAATAAGACACTAAACTACTGAGCGCTAAGGGCCTCAGAACCACGAAAGAGATGATGAGGGGCACAAAATATGCCTCTGGTCGGGAGGAGTCAAGATGGCGGAGAAGTAGCAAGCTGAGACTGCTTCAGCTAGCCGGAGATCAGCTAGATAGCTTATCTAAAGATTGCAAACACCTGAAAATCCATCGGCAGATCGAAGAGAAGAAGAACAGCAATTCTGGAAACAGAAAATCAACCACTTTCTGAAAGGTAGGACCGGCGGAGAAGTGAATCCAAAGCGACGGGAAGATAGACCCCGGGGGGAGGGGCCGGCTCCCGGCAAGCGGCGGAGCAACCGCGCACAAAATCAGGACTTTTAAAAGTCTGTTCCGCTGAGGGACATCGCTCCAGAGGCTAAACCGGGGCGAAGCCCACGCGGGGTCAGCGTGGCCTCAGGTCCCGCAGGGTCACAGAAGGATCGGGGGTGTCTGAGTGTCGCAGAGCTTGCGGGTATTGGAACGGGAAAGCCGGCTACAGAGACAGAGCTGACAGTAAGCTCGCAGCTCCGTGTTACCTTGAACCGGTCGCAGGCTCGGTGAGCTCGGAGCGCGGCCAGAGGTCAGGCAGACGGGAGTGACTGGGCGCTGTTCTCTGAGGGCGCACTGAGGAGTGGGGCCCTGGGCTCTCGGCTCCTCCGGGCCGGAGACCAGGAGGCCGCCATTTGTATTCCCGTCCTCTGGAACTCTACGGAAAGCGCTCAGGGAACAAAAGCTCCTGAAAGCAAACCCGAGCGGATTACTCACCCCGGCCCCGGGTAAGGGCGGTGTAATTCCGCCTGGGGCAAAGACACTTGAGAATCACTACAACAGGCCCCTCCCCCAGAAGATCAACAAGAAATCCAGCCGAGACCAACTTCACCTACCAAGGAGTGCGGTTTCAATACCAAGGAGAGCAGCAGAATTCCAGAGGAGGAGAAAGCCAAGCACGGAACTCATGGCTTTTTTCCTGTGATTTTTTTTAGTCTTGCAGTTAATTTAATCTTTTCTTTTTCATTTTTTTTTTCTTTTTTTTTTTTTTTCTTTTTTTCTCGCCTTCGGGTAAAATTTTTTTATTTTTTTAACTGTTACCTTTTTCTTTTTTAACGATTTTTTACTAGTTTATCTAATATATATATATATATATATTTTTTTTTTTTTTACATTTTTCTTAGGTGTTTTCTTTTTTTAAAATTCTTTTCTTTTCTTTTCTTTTTTTTTTTTCTTTTTCTTTTTTCTCTCTTCCTTTTTGAACCTCTTTTTATCCCCTTTCTCCCCACTCACGATTTTGGATCTCTTCTAATTTGGTTAAAGCATATTTTCCTGGGGTTGTTGCCACCCTTTTAGTATTTTACTTGCCCCTTCATTTACTCTTATCTGGACAAAATGACAAGACGTAAAAATTCAACACAAAAAAAAGAACAAGAGGCAGTACCGAAGGCTAGGGACCTAATCAATACAGACATCGGTAATATGTCAGATCTAGAGTTCAGAATGACAATTCTCAAGGTTCTAGCCGGGCTCGAAAAAGGCATGGAAGATATTAGAGAAACCCTCTCGAGAGATATAAAAGCCCTTTCTGGAGAAATAAAAGAACTAAAATCTAACCAAGTTGAAATCAAAAAAGCTATTAATGAGGTGCAATCAAAAATGGAGGCTCTCACTGCTAGGATAAATGAGGCAGAAGAAAGAATTAGTGATATAGAAGACCAAATGACAGAGAATAAAGAAGCTGATCAAAAGAGGGACAAACAGCTACTGGACCACGAGGGGAGAATTCGAGAGATAAGTGACACCATAAGACGAAACAACATTAGAATAATTGGGATTCCAGAAGAAGAAGAAAGTGAGAGGGGAGCAGAAGGTATCCTGGAGAGAATTATTGGGGAGAATTTCCCCAATATGGCAAAGGGAACGAGCATCAAAATTCAGGAGGTTCAGAGAATGCCCCTCAAAATCAATAAGAATAGGCCCACCACCCCGTCACCTAATAGTAAAATTTACAAGTCTCAATGACAAAGAGAAAATCCTGAAAGCAGCCCGGGAAAAGAAGTCTGTAACATACAATGGTAAAAATATTAGATTGGCAGCTGACTTATCCACAGAGACCTGGCAGGCCAGAAAGAGCTGGCATGATATTTTCAGAGCACTAAACGAGAAAAAACATGCAGCCAAGAATACTATATCCAGCTAGGCTATCATTGAAAATAGAAGGAGAGATTAAAAGCTTCCAGGACAAACAAAAACTGAAAGAATTTGCAAATACCAAACCAGCTCTACAGGAAATCTTGAAAGGGGTCCTCTAAGCAAAGAGAGAGCCTACAAGTGGTAGATCAGAAAGGAACAGAGACCATATACAGTAACAGTCACCTTACAGGCAATACAATGGCACTAAATTCATATCTCTCAATAGTTACCCTGAATGTGAATGGGCTAAATGCCCCTGTCAAAAGACACAGGGTATCAGAATGGATAAAAAAAAACAAAACCCATCTATATGTTGCCTCCAAGAAACACATTTTAAGCCCGAAGACACCTCCAGATTTAAAGTGAGGGGGTGGAAAAGAATTTACCATGCTAATGGACATCAGAAGAAAGCAGGAGTGGCAATCCTTATATCAGATCAATTAGATTTTAAGCCAAAGACTATAATAAGAGATGAGGAAGGACACTATATCATACTCAAAGGGTCTGTCCAACAAGAAGATTTAACAATTTTAAATATCTATGCCCCCAATGTGGGAGCAGCCAACTATATAAACCAATTAATAACAAAATCAAAGAAACACATCAACAATAATACAATGATAGTAGGGGACTTTAACACTCCCCTCACTGAAATGGACAGGTCATCCAAGCAAAAGATCAGCAAGGATATAAAGGCCTTAAATGACACACTGGACCAGATGGACATCACAGATATATTCAGAATATTTCATCCCAAAGCAACAGAATACACATTCTTCTCTAGTGCACATGGAACATTCTCCAGAATAGATCACATCCTCGGTCCTAAATCAGGACTCAACCGGTATCAAAAGATTGGGATCATTCCCTGCATATTTTCAGACCACAATGCTCTAAAGCTAGAACTCAACCACAAAAGGAAGTTTGGAAAGAACCCAAATACATGGAGACTAAACAGTATCCTTCTAAAGAATGAATGGGTCAACCGGGAAATTAAAGAAGAATTGAAAAAATCATGGAAACAAATGATAATGAAAACACAACGGTTCAAAATCTGTGGGACACAACAAAGGCAGTCCTGAGAGGAAAATATATAGCGGTACAAGCCTTTCTCAAGAAACAAGAAAGGTCTCAGGTACACAACCTAACCCTACACCTAAAGGAGCTGGAGAAAGAACAAGAAAGAAACCCTAAGCCCAGCAGGAGAAGAGAAATCATAAAGATCAGAGCAGAAATCAATGAAATAGAAACCAAAAAAACAATAGAACAAATCAACGAAAGTAGGAGCTGGTTCTTTGAAAGAATTAATAAAATTGATAAACCCCTGGCCCGACTTATCAAAAAGAAAAGAGAAAGGACCCAAATAAATAAAATCATGAATGAAAGAGGAGAGATCACAACTAACACCAAAGAAATACAAACTATTATAAGAACATACTATGAGCAACTCTACGGCAATAAATTTGACAATCTGGAAGAAATGGATGCATTCCTAGAAACATATAAACTACCACAACTGAACCAGGAAGAAATAGAAAGCCTGAACAGACCCATAACCAGTAAGGAGATTGAAACAGTCATTAAAAATCTCTCCAAACAAACAAAAGCCCAGGGCCAGACGGCTTCCTGGGGGAATTCTACCAAACATTTAAAGAAGAACTAATTCCTATTCTCCTGAAACTGTTCCAAAAAATAGAAATGGAAGGAAAACTTCCAAACTCATTTTATGAGGCCAGCATCACCTTGATCCCAAAACCAGACAAGGATCCCACCAAAAAAGAGAGCTATAGACCGATATCCTTGATGAACACAGATGCGAAAATACTCAACAAAATACTAGCCAATAGGATTCAACAGTACATTAAAAAGATTATTCACCACGACCAAGTGGGATTTATTCCAGGGCTGCAAGGTTGGTTCAACATCCGCAAATCAGTCAATGTGATACAACACATCAATAAAAGTAAGAACAAGAACCATATGATACTCTCAATAGATGCTGAAAAAGCATTTGACAAAGTAAAACATCCCTTCCTGATCAAAACTCTTCAAAGTGTAGGGATAGAGGGCACATACCTCAATATCATCAAAGCCATCTATGAAAAACCCACCGCAAATATCATTCTCAATGGAGAAAAACTGAAAGCTTTTCCGATAAGGTCAGGAACACGGCAGGGATGTCCATTATCACCACTGCTATTCAACATCGTACTAGAGGTCCTAGCCTCAGCAATCAGACAACAAAAGGAAATTAAAGGCATCCAAATCGGCAAAGAAGAAGAAGTCAAATTATCACTCTTCGCAGATGATATGATACTATATGTGGAAAACCCAAAGACTCCACTCCAAAACTGCTAGAACTTATACAGGAATTCAGTAAAGTGTCAGGATATAAAAATCAATGCACAGAAATCAGTTGCATTTCTCTACACCACAGCAGACAGACAGAAGAAAGAGATATTAAGGAGTCAATCCCATTTACAATTGCATCCAAAACCATAAGATACCTAGGAATAAACCTAACCAAAGAGACACAGAATCTATACTCAGAAAACTATAAAGTACTCATGAAAGAAATTGAGGAAGACACAAAGAAATGGAAAAATGTTCCATGCTCCTGGATTGGAAGAATAAATATTGTGAAAATGTCTATGCTACCTAAAGCAATCTACACATTTAATGCAATTCCTATCAAAGTACCATCCATCTTTTTCAAAGAAATGGAACAAATAATTCTAAAATTTATATGGAACCAGAAAAGACCTCGAATAGCCAAAGGGATATTGAAAAAGAAAGCCAACGTTGGTGGCATCACAATTCCGGACTTCAGGCTCTATTACAAAGCTGTCATCATAAAGACAGCATGGTACTGGCACAAAAACAGACACATAGATCAATGGAACAGAATAGAGAGCCCAGAAATAGACCCTCAAATCTATGGTCAACTAATCTTCGACAAAGCAGGAAAGAATGTCCAATGGAAAAAAGACAGCCTTTTTCAATAAATGGTGCTGGGAAAATTGGACAGCCACATGCAGAAAAATGAAATTGGACCATTTCCTTACACCACACACAAAAATAGACTCAAAATGGATGAAGGACCTCAATGTACGAAAGGAATCCATCAAAATCCTTGAGGAGAACACGGGCAGCAACCTCTTCGACCTCTGCCGCAGCAACATCTTCCTAGGAACAACGCAAAAGGCAAGGGAAGCAAGGGAAAAAATGAACTATTGGGATTTCATCAAGATCAAAAGCTTTTGCACAGCAAAGGAAACAGTTAACAAAATCAAAAGACAACTGACAGAATGGGAGAAGATATTTGCAAACGACATATCAGATAAAGGACTAGTGTCCAGAATCTATAAAGAACTTAGCAAACTCAACACCCAAAGAACAAATAATCCAATCAAGAAATGGGCAGAAGACATGAACAGACATTTCTGCAAAGAAGACATCCACATGGCCAACAGACACATGAAAAAGTGCTCCATATCACTCGGCATCAGGGAAATACAAATCAAAACCACAATGAGATATCACCTCACACCAGTCAGAATGGCTAAAATCAACAAGTCAGGAAATGACAGATGCTGGCGAGGATGCGGAGAAAGGGGAACCCTCCTACACTGTTGGTGGGAATGCAAGCTGGTGCAGCCACTCTGGAAAACAGCATGGAGGTTCCTCAAAATGTTGAAAATAGAACTGCCCTATGACCCAGCAATTGCACTATTGGGTATTTACCCTAAAGATACAAATGTAGTGATCCAAAGGGACACATGCACCCGAATGTTTATAGCAGCAATGTCCACAATAGCCAAACTATGGAAAGAACCTAGATGTCCATCAACAGATGAATGGATCAAGAAGATGTGGTATATATACACAATGGAATACTATGCAGCCATCAAAAGAAATGAAATCTTGCCATTTGCAACAACATGGATGGAACTAGAGCGTATCATGCTTAGCGAAATAAGTCAAGCAGAGAAAGACAACTATCATATGATCTCCCTGATATGAGGAAGTGGTGATGCAACATGGAGGCTTAAGTGGGTAGAAGAATAAATGAAACAAGATGGGATTGGGAGGGAGACAAACCATAAGTGACTCTTAATCTCACAACAAACTGAGGGTTGCCGGGGGGAGGGGGTTTGGGAGAAGGGGGTGGGATTATGGACATTGGGGAGGGTATGTGATTTGGTGAGTGCTGTGAAGTGTGTAAACCTGGTGATTCACAGACCTGTACCCCTGGGGATAAAAATATATGTTTATAAAAAATAAAAAATTAAAAAAAAAAATATGCCTCTGGTCACCAAGAGCGTATGTTAACGTTTGCTGCTTTTCTGCATTTTTCAAAGCTGAGTTTTTAGCTGGAGGCCACTCCTTTAGGATAAATTGCTGATACCGTATAGTAAAAGCTATTATATGATCTTTTACAAACCATTTCCTATCTTTGTAATCTCATGTGCCAAGACAGACACGGATTATTTAAAACCCTGAAGAGAGTGCTATTGCATTTAAATTGCCTGTAACCTTAGTAATAGATTTATGATTGATGATAGATTTAGTCAAAATATAACTGTTTTAAATATTTATTCTTAGTAAACGATTTCAAACTATGCTCATTTAAGTAAGTTGGTGCATAATCCCTTTTCTATTAAACCATAGTGCAAGGACCAATGCCACGCTTCCGCGAGAACCCCAAGCTCTTTTTCTAGAATGGCCATATGCCTATGTATCAGGCGTCCTCTTTTCACTCCCTTTGTGGAGCACCTACCATGGAGGTCATGTAATAACCAATAACCAAAAAACAAACAAAAAACCCAAACATCCAGGTCGAAGTGATTCGCGCGTGCCATCATGCAATGGCGGACCCTGCCTGGAGACTAGGAGACTGCTCAAACAGATCGCAGGCAGGCATCTCAGCCCAGGCCTGTGCTGGGGAAGCTGGTTCCCGGCTTTGAGCACAATCAGGAAGCCAGTGAAGTGACCCGAGAGTGCAGCCGGGTTTAGGGCTGATGATCTTTTCGCAGCCAGGCAGCACTCGGACACCCGCTCCGGGAGCCAGGCTAGGAGGCTGCCCAGTGCTGGCGCTGGCCACGGTCGCAGGCCCCCGGGGCTTCGCCGGCTCCCGTGCCCGGGCCCGCGCCTCAGGGCGGAGGGGGAGGGGGGCGGGGGCGGCCCGGAAAGGGGCTTTGCTAATTGCGGAAGCGGGAAGTGATCTCGCGGAGGACGCGGTGGAGAGTCTGAGAGGAGGTGGAGGGGCTGGCAGAGGAGGGGCTCGCAGCGCCACGGTGCTGTGCTGCGGCCTAGTCAGGACTCAGGACCCCCTTCCTCGCCGCCCCTGCACTCCCGCGCTCCAGCCCAGCCCCTGAGGCCGCGCTGTCCCGCTCCCGTGGCCCGCTGCCCCGCCCCGCCCCATGGTTTCTCCAGATGACCCTCTGCGAGCAGATAAAGTGACACCACGCCGCGCCCTCATCTGGAGCACAAAGCGCAGGCCGCGAGCTTGCGGGGGTGTTGGGACCCAGCCTCCCGCGACCCCCGGGCAGCAGGACCACCCCGGACGACAAGCCGCACCCGGGACCCCAGGGGGTCGGGCCAGGGACAGAGCCATGCGAGGTGCCCCACCCCCCCGCCAGCGAGCGCAATAGTCCCCATCGTTTGGCACCCCCACGCTGGGTGCCGAGGACCCCCTTCCCTCATCCCGAGCCTTGGACCCGCCACTTTTGTTCTGGACTTGGGATCCCAGGTGGAAACTAGTCCCTCAGACCTCCCTGGCAGCAAGGAGCGCAGGGAGGGATTCTCGGGTTTTCCACCCTGGCTCTTCCTCTCTCCACATTCACATGCCTTCTGGCCTCCCTCTCCTCACCTCATTGTCACTTTTATTAAATGGTTTTGTTCTGCATGTTGACCCGCAGAGCGATTCCATGAATGAATATACTGGAAACTAAGTCGGAGCCCACCTGTGAGAGCCCACCTGTGGAGGCCTTTCATTAGAATGGTCTCTGGTTCTAGCCTCAGTTCAGAATACTGTGTGAACCTGAGGACCGAGTCCAGATGTTTCTTTCATCTCTGACTTGAATTTGAATCCTAACGTCACTATGACCTGGGAAGCCGAGGTCCACAGCATCTTCATCTGAAATTCCACTAGAGCTCCCATTTACCTAGTACCCAGCCTGAGTCTGTTTTCCACTACTGTCAGGGTTCTAGAAGTTCATGCACTGCCCACCACTGACAGTAGGGGCAACTCTCTGTCCAGATTTTCCTTTTACATAAGGAGGTCAGTTACAGGAGAATAGGGCCCACTCTAACGACCTCACTGTAATGTGATTGCATGTGTAAGGACTCTAGTTCCAAATAAGGTCACGTTCTGTGGTACCAGAGATAAGGAGAGCAGCAAGGTTTCTGGGGGTAATGCAAGGTCAGCTCTTAACAGTCCACTCACTGGCTCCCCAAATTCGTGTCCTTCCCGTGTGCAAAATACCTTCACCCAATGCCCTCCAAAGCACTAATCATCCCAGTATCAACTCAAAATCTGAAATCTCATCTGTCCGCCTCCACTGAAAGACCTAGATCTCACCCAGACCATGGGACCTGAAGACTGCATCCAGAAGCCACAGTCTTCTGGTAAAGCTTCCCATCAGGTCCTGACATCACCCTCATTCATCCCAACAGCTGAGGGCCTACAGTTACCAGAGACAGTTTCTCAGAGGAAGTTTGAAGACCACCTCAGAGGACGTTCTTTGGGAGTGAATGAAGAGGGAAGGGGGTCAGAGACTCCTGTCATTCCCAGGGCACCCAGAACCCAGAGAGTGAGGCCTTGGGTGCTTTCTAGTGACAGATTCAAGGCAATTCTTTGACTTTGGGACTTAAGAGTTAACTTAGTTTTCATTTGTGATTATTATTTTTGTGTGGGGTTCATAGCTTTTCTTTTGACCTATGGCTGTTTTCACTCCCGGTTCTGAAGAAGCCCCTAAATCCTAACACTGTTGAGGACTCCGAAAGCTCTCAGAGCAGCAGTACTGGGGGACAGTGTGGACACATGGTTTGGTTTCTCCTCTGGCCTGATTCTGCGGCAGCCCCGCTCTGTCCTCCTCAGACTTCAGAGCAATAGCTGAATAAGTGGAGAAAGGACCAGGGGATCAGGAAGGTGGCCACCGAAGAGTGACTTCTCTGGAGGGTGGCTGAGCTAGTGAGTGAGCATGTTAGTCCAGCTCTGCCTGCAGTCTGGATGGAGCTGACCAAGGGCCAAGAAAGGGGAGGAGGCAGAGAGCAGGGAGAAAGGGACCAAAGAGGAGATTCAGAGGAAGGGAAGTAATTGGGAGGAGAGAAGAAACTCTAGAAGACAGGCATATAAGAAAAGAAAAGGGATGAATTGGGCATCGGGAAAGGGCACCACCAGGGAAGGACAGAGGGGAAGGGAGGAAGGAGGGAGGGAGGAAAGGGGAAAGGAAGAAGGGAGGAGTCAGCACTCCAGGGCTCCCCCTGCATCTGAAGAAGAGGTTGCTGGTTTCTCTTGTCAAACAGGGTGCTCACTCTTTGGTCCCAGTTTCTGCTCCCAGTGCTACTGGGCTTTGCAGCAAATTAATGACATATATAAAAATATAGGGAAATGACACCTTCCGTTCCATTATGAGTACAGCTTTTAAAATGGTCTCATGAGGCAGGGATTCTAGCCATTGGCTGCGCAAGGAATGAGGCCTGTTAGTGATTCTATTTTTCCTCGGCAGAATGGGTCTTTCTACATTCCAGGTCATTTCTACACCCAAAAATAATGCAGCAATTCTCTCAGTGAGTTGTACATTTGGTTTAAACAGCAAACTGTCTCTTAAAAAGGACTTTTGTTTAAAGTCCTTTAAAAAAAAAAAGTCCTTTCAAAAAAATCTTTTTTTTAATTTTTTATTTTTTAATCCCATATGTTTACTCTGATCCAGGAACTTTGTCATTTTGACCTTCTCTGCTGATTAAAATATTCTTCATCATCAGCACCTACTGCTCTCCTCTCCTGGTGGTCTCTCCGGAAGGGGTCTTCTCTAGCTCTACTACCAGGAGATGGGCACTTCCCCTCTACCCGTGTTGCCGGACTTACCTTACCTATCCTGCAGGGTCAGGTCGGCCTGGCCTTTTATCTGTTGTTCTCTTCTGAGTGGTTAGTTTTTCATAGATACTGTCCTTTGCTTTTGTCAGGATTGACCCTGGACTATCAAAACCCTTTTCTTGTGCCAGTGAAGCCTAAGAAACAGTCCTGATAAGAGAACCAGAAACTCGAACAGATCATATTTATCCTGAATGTTCCATCCAAAAGGAAAAATACATTTCTGAGGAGCCTCAAGATCTCTGAGAAGGGAAGTTTCACCAACTCTGTGTTGTAGGGGCATCAATTCCGATTCTGTGTCAATTTTCCTCCTTTCCCAGCTCGTAATTCTCTACCTCAGAAAGCCCACTCTCAACCGTTTCCTCTCTCAAAGGCAGTTGCTCTTAGAGTCTGCACATGGCACTTGGGGCCGGCTGGTCGTTGGCCACTGCCCTCTGTACCTTGGGTCTAACAGCTGCGGGGCATCAAGATGAGAACGTCTCTTGTTCTAAGACTTAATATAGTTTGGGGCACATGGGAAGCAATAATCACTTATTTTGTTGATCCAAGTGTTCGACCTTTCTTAATTATTCTAGTAACACAGTTTACTTGTTCTAAGATTTGTCCTCCCCCCCCCATTTTAATATCTCTTAAGGTGGCACTCACCTTGCACTTGATGACATATCCTAGTTTAACTGACAGCATTTCTCTTTCTTAGTCGAACATAAACTATAGTGCATCTTACCCTTGATGAAGGCTAGGATGCAATTAAATACTCTATTATGTTTACGATTCTGATATTTGAAATCCTGCGGTAGCTCCCTGTGCCCCCACAGTGAAGAACCTCACCTCCTCGGCATAGTATACAAACTATCTCACCCCCAGTGTTAACCCCGGGGCTCAGCCTCCATCCCCAGGTGATGCTGTGAGATCAGCTGTCGGTTGTCATGAACTTGCTATAGTTTCCCGAATGCACTGTGCTGCCTCCTGGCACTTTGAAACTTGACGCACTCATCCTCTCATCCTCATTCTTCGCTTTGCCCTTGTCTATAACCTCCCCTGACAATCTGTTCCTAAGTGGCTTTTCCCAGCTCCAAACTACCCTTGGCAGTCTTTTATCTCCCTGTGGTAAAGCCTGTCACACTGCACCATGGACATGCCCGTTGTCCCCCTGAGAAGAGAAAAGGGACAGTGAGGGCCCCCCAGCATTTGCAGCTCTAGGGCAGAGCCCCATGCCTGGCTTGCAGGAAATGCCAGATCATGAAGACAAACGGAGATCATCCTCTGGCTAAAACCAGCTCTTCTTTGCCTACCTCAGGATCTGGATCAATAAAGAGCAGCCAGTTATTATTGCTGTTTTTCTAGGGATTATTTCCCCATATATTTCCCAGGTCTTTACTCTTTTTATAGCGCTTCAATTCAGGTTCAACCACTCCCAAGTCTGATCAGGTGAAATCATTTTCCTTCCCATACCCTCGATGTATTCCACACCTAGTAATTCTTTTTTTAAATATCTTATTTACCCATTTGACAGATCACAAGTATGTAGAGAGGCAGGCCGAGAATGAGGGGAAGCAGGCTCCCCGCTGAGCAGATAGCCTGATGTGGGGCTCCATCCCAGGACCCTGAAATCATGACCTGAGCCGAAGGCAGAGGCCTAAAACACTGAGCCACTCAGGAGACCCCATATCTGGTCATTTTTAATCAACGTGGATTTGCTGCATCAAATAGTTCCTTCTTCTTCAAATATGAATATATAAATATATTGATAAAGTCACGCGCATGTCTTAGGAGATGTCATAACTTTAGTAGCAAACATGAAATCTTGGCCATTGGATTTTTCTTTTTAAAGATTTTATTTATTTATTTGACAGAGAGAAATCACAAGTAGATGGAAAGGCAGGCAGAGAGAGAGAGAGAGGGAAGCAGGCTCCCTGCTGAGCAGAGAGCCCGATGCGGGACTCGATCCCAGTACCCTGAGATCATGACCTGAGCTGAAGGCAGCGACTTAACCCACTGAGCCACCCAGGCGCCCTTCGCCATTGTTTTTGATTTTTGTTTTGGTTTGATTTGGTTCGGTTTTTGTAATTTTAAAAATCCCTCCAGCCCTTGGCTCTGTCTGACCTGGTTGCTTTCAGCTGTTTCTGCAACAAGTTGACCCAGCAGCGAAAACTCCCATTGTTTACAGTGGCGCCGCCTTCTGAACACTTTGTTAATAAAAAGCTTTTTCTTTTTCTTTTTTTTCTTTCTTTTTTTTTTTTTTTTTTAGCTATGGTAACTGTGGAACAACAGTGAGGTATTTCAAAGAGGTGAACCACAGATAAATTTATCTAAGGGTGGGGTGAGGGTTACTCAAAAAGGAACTTGACAAGGCTTTTAAAGATATCGACAATCATTATAACATAACGTGACTGATTGTTACCGTGCTCTTAACTGGGAAAACACTTGTTGGCTTCCAAGGTAGACTAACATAGTTGAGATGGTTCTAGCGGCCTTTTAGCACAGGGTCTCATGAGGCAGGGATTCTAGCCACTGGCTGTGCAAGGCATGAGGCCTGTTAGTGATTCTATTTTTTCCTCTGCAGAAGGGGTCTTTCTACATTCCAGGTCCTTTCTACCCCAATAAGTAATGCAGCGATTGTTTCAGTGAGTTGTACTTTTGGTTTAAACAGCCAACTGTCTCTTAAAAAGGACTTTTGTTTAAAGTCCTTTAAAAAAAAGTCCTTTCAAAAAAATCTTTTTTTTTATTTTTTATTTTTTAATTCCATATGTTTACTCTGATCCTGGAACTTTGTCATTTTGACCTTCTCTGCTGATTAAAATATTCTCTCCAAAATGTCAGTTATTTGCAGGTACTTGCACTGTAGACATTCTTTACATATTTTTAAAAAATCCATTCACGATTCTTAGTGAAAATCCCGGGAATCTGAAATACTACCATTTGCTATTCATCAAACAGTTACTGTCTCCATCAAGTGACAGGGTTTCAGAGAACGTGAGCTCACAAGAGATGTAACCTTTTTTCCACTTTCTGCTACCATGTTCATTTCTATGTTACTCAGAGGAGCCTTCTTTGTAGAAACATATTATCCAATCTTTTATAAAGCTGAATTTAAATTCGGTCCCTTAATTCCCCACAAAGCTTAAAAAGCCAAGCAAATTTTGTTCCATTTTTTAAGAGCCCATAGATGGCATTTTTTTGTTGCATGTTGCATTTTTGAGTTTTCATCACTCTTTATGTTACTTCTACTTCACAGATAAACAATTGCTAATGACAATGTGAACTTCCTACAAATGTGCAATCAAAATCCCTAGGTACACATTACTGAAGTTCTTCATTCCCTTTAAACATTATTTCTCTCTTGATATGCATTCTTGTTTTGTATTATATTGCATTATAAAGTTTTTTTAACAGACTGCATTTTTTAGAGTAGTTTGGGGATCAAAGTAAAATTCCCTTTCCCCACATACACACAGCCTTCCCCATTATCCACATCCTGTACCACGGTGATAATTTTTCACGCTCACTGACCCTACACTGACACATCATTATCAGCCCAAAGTCCACAGTTTACATTAGAGTTCACTCTTGGTGGGTCACCAGGGTGGCTCAGTGGGTTAAGGCTTCTGCCTTCGGCTCAGGTCATAATCTCACGGTCCTGGCATCGAGCCCCAGACCAGACTCTCTGCTTGGCAGGGAGCCTGCTTTCCCCCAACCCCTGCTTTCCCCGCCTGCCTCTCTGCCTGCTTTGTTGCCCTGTCAAATAAATAAATAAAATCTTAAAAAAAAACCTTTTCTCATAGAGTTCACTCTTGGTATAGTATCTTATGCATTTTGACAACTGTGTAGCGATATATATATCTAAAATATCATACATGTCATACAGAACATTTTCACTGGCCTAAAAATCCTCTGTGCTCTGCCTGTTCATCCTCCTCCTCTCCTAACTGCTACAAACCGCTGACCTTTATACCATTTGCATAGTTCTGCCTTTTCTAGAAGGTCATATAGTTGGAACCTTGCAACATGAAGCTTTTTCAAATTGACTTCTTTCACTTATTATGACGGATTTTAAGTTTGTTCCATGTCTTTTCATTGCTTGATAGCCATTTCTCTTTATCGCTGAATCATATCCCATTGTTTCAATGGACCACAGTTTATCTATCCATTCTCCTCCTTAAGGACATCTTGGTTACTTCCAACTCTTGGCACTTATGGGTAAAGCTGTTACAAACACAGGTTTATATGCAGGATTCTGTGTACACAAAGTTTTCGCTCTTTTGGGTGAGTACCAAGGAGCACGATTGCTGGATCATATGGGAAGAATATGTTTAGTTTTGTAAGAAACTGCCCAACTGTCTTCCAAAGTGGTAGCACCATTTTGGTGTTAACACCAGAATGAATGAGAGTTTCTCTTGTTCCTCATCGTCAAAAGCATTTTATGTTGTCAGTATTTTGGATTTTAGCCATTCTAATAGATGTGTAGTGATATGTCATTGTTTTATTTATTTATTTATTTTTAAAAAAGATTTTATTTATTTATTTGACAGAGAGAGATCACAAGATGACGGAGAGGCAGTCAGAGAGAGAGAGAAAGGGAAGCAGGCTTCTGCTGAGCAGAGAGCCCAACGTGGAACTCGATCCCAGGACCCTGAGATCATGACCTGAGCCAAAGGCAGCGGCTTAACCCACTGAGCCATCCAGGCACCCCTCTTTTTCTTTTAATTTACAATTCCTTAATTAGACATGCTGTGGATCATCACAGCATCTTTTCATATCATTATTGCCATCTCAATATCTTCTTCAGTGAGGTGTCTGTTCCAGTCCTTGCCAATTTTTCAATCAGGTCATTCATTTTCTTGTGTTTGAGTTAATAAATAAATACATAATAATAATAAATAAATAAATAATAAATGAATGAATGAATTTACTATATATTATTTATGTTATATATGTTACATATAGTATATTATATATATTATTATATATTAAATAATAATTTCTAAAAAATAAATTTACTAATGAGGCCAAGAATTCAGAATCACAAATACTTCAGAACTAATAATAACTGCCTTCACTTGATGTTATTCTATAAGATAAATCCTACGATCAAGTTTCAATTTTAAATTCTTAAATCCTTACGAAGAAGCATCATTTGGAGGGAGCAGTTTTCATAATTTAGCATCCATCAGCCTTTTTTTAAAGATTTTATTTATTTATTGGACACAGAGAGAGAGAGAAAGAGATCACAAGTAAGCAGAGAGGCAGGCAAGCAGGGAGGGAAGCAGGCTTCCTTTTGTGCAGAGCCCGATGTGGGGCTGGATCCCAGGACCCAGAGACCATGACTTGAGATGAAGGCAGAGGCTTAAGCCACCAGCCACGTGATGAGAGAGCCCCTCAGGTGCCCCTCATCCATCAGTCTTAATTGTTTGGAGGAAAATGTGTGGATGAATAATGCCTTAGGGAGCTAATCTCTCTAAAGAATTTTCAATTCTTTACCCCTTCAAGGTTTTTGTACAGTTCTGATCGCCTCTAAACATCCAGCTGATTTCTACAGTGACAGGCCTGTTAAAAACTGTCCTCAAACCAGGAATAGAGCTTGAAACATACCAGTCAAGAGCAACGTTGAGTCTTTTAAGGAATTTATCATCATTTCTTTGTTTTTGGTTAATATCTAAAATAGTTTCCTATTACACTTGCATAATTTCTCCAGAGCTGACTTTGAAGGAGGCATTCAGTTCCAGCTAGTTCCATATTTTGGCAAGAACTATAATTCTATATAAAAAAAAAAACCTATTTTAGGGCACCAGGGTGGCTCAATGGGTTAAAATCTCTGCCTTCGGCTCAGGTTATGATTCCAGGTTCCTGGGATTGAGTCCCACAGTGTGCTCTCTTCTCAGCAGGGAGCCTGCTTCCATTCCTCTCTCTCTGCCTGCCTCTCTGCCTTCCTGTGATCTCTGTCAAGTAAATAAAAAAAAATTTTAAAAAAACATATTTTATACCAGTTATTCATGTTTATTAACTAAGATATCACAATACAAATAATACAAACAGTTGCTCTTTATTAATACCTTCAACCCAGATCAAAAAAATAAGTCATATTTTCTCCAAAAATTTTATATCATCTGTAGGTCAGATATATATAAAATTACATTTAAAGTTTTAAAAATATCAGCAAATATTTTCATTTAAACGCAAATTTCAAAGAAAATCTACTTTTTGAAACACGACTTTTTATCCTATTTTCTTTGAATTTTGTCGACAACTGATAAAATGTTTAGTGACACTATAAATGTTAGATCGAAAAAAATGATTAATAAATGTAGGTTCAAATTATTATGTTCCATTAAAAATGATTTAGTCTTTGATGAACATCTGTTTGGTAATATGTTGTATCCAGATATAGTAAATTAATGACATTTATAAAATTATAGGGAAATGACACCTTCCGTTCCATTATGAGTAGAGCTTTAAAATGCTATTTGTCACAACCTGTCATCTTGTCATTATGTAGCATTATGTAGCATTTAAAAAATGTATACTCTTCATTTTGAAGTCTTTTAGAAATCTAAAATATGACGTTCTATGATTTGTGTTTCCATATTCCTTTATTGCCAGTTTGAACAAATCCACATGTTTGATTCAAAGGTAATAAATTCCTCTTATTTGGAAAAATGATGTTTATTTTTGTTCTCTCACCCTTAGCAGATGGTTTCATTTTAGCACACTTCAGAGTTATAATTTCATGCTTATTAAAAACATTTATTATGATCTACATAGATGAATGAAACTTTTATTTTATTAAATTATTTGCCAATAAATCTGTTATTTTAAAAATGTATTTCCTTTGAAGGGTGTGGTATTTTAGAGCATTTATTTATCAGAGGGAGGGGGGATCTAGGAGTGGCAGACAGAATTAGGCAATTTTTTAAGTAGGGCTTGCTGAAATGGTTATTTATCATGATTGTTTCAGTTTAAGGCTTTTGTCTTAAATTTTTTTTTTGTTTCTTATTTTGTCCATTATATTTTTTTTTTTAAAATATTTTGAAAGTAAATTTTGAAAGTAAATTTAAGGTATGTTTTACATAGTTTATTTTTTTGAAAAAAAAATATTGAAATGACTTATGAAATTCAGTATACCCTCAACATTAATTTTTTTTTCTGAAATTTACCAATTGTGTATTGAACCTATTATATGGCAGATATTACTTCAGACTACACTGGTAAATGAAATACTTGGCTTTGTAGAACGTTTATTTTAATGGGTGAGACAATTAAAAGCTATAAACCTTAATAAAAATTGCATAGTGCATTCAAAAATGATGAGTACAATGGGGAAAAAGAAAAATTAGATCAGGGTGAGAAAAATCAAGGTTGCTAGGCAGGGGATGGGGAGTTAAGAATTTTAATAGGAAGATCAGGGTAGTTACAATGAAGCTGACAATTGAACAAAGGTATGGAAAGGTGATGAATTTGCCCAGAACTATCAGCAATAAGGTCACTCCAGACAAAGGAATTGGCTATCTTGAAGGCCATAAGGTTGGATCGTGCCTGGCATATCTGAGGAATAGCAAGGAGGCCACTGTGAGTGACTGAAGAGTAGCAGGGAAAGAGGTCACAGAGGTTAAATGAGTGGCTAGATCATGTAAAAGCTTAGAAGTCATTGTAAAATTCTGGCTTTTATATTTGGAAACTTACTGTGTGATAGAATTTCTGCTAATAACTGAGAGTTCAAATGTCCATAAAATTTCAAGGATTCTTATTCTAGTAAGACAGAATAAAGAAAAAGAGTTCATATTTTCACATGGTGTAAAAAATGCTCGGAGATCCAAGTGTAGGAAGCTATGGGAGCACAGAAGAAGGCACTAAAATCACACCAATATATTTGATGACTGTGACTATATATAAATTTGTATTTTCTAGATTTTTTTATAGTCATGGAATCACACAGTATATACTCTTCATTGCCTGGCATTTCTTTTCTCAGCACCATTACTTTGAGAATCTCCAGTTGTAAATAGTTCATTTTGATGTTGAATAGTAATCTCTTTAATGAATAGATCATAATTTGTCTTTGCTCTATTGATGGACATTGATGAACATTTCCACTGTTTTCAATTCTTAAAAATAAAGCTGCTATGTAATTCATAAACAAGTCCTTGTATGAACATAGGGTTTGTTTCTCTTGGTTAAATGCCTAGAATTAAAATGGCTATTCGTGTAACTGCAACATATTTTGCATTTAAAAAAATTTCCAAACTATTTTCCAAAGTGGTGGTATCATGATATATGCCAACAACAGTTTAGATTTTTTGTTGCTTCTCAATCTAGCTCAGACGAAGTACAATTAGCCTTTATAATTTTAGCCATTCTAATAGATATGTAAGCATGTCTCATTATGATTTTAATTTGTATTTCTTTAATGTCTAAATGTTGAGAAATTTGTCATGTGCTTATAAGCTATCCATATCCTTTTGCTGACATGTCTCTTCAATAATTTTCTTCACATGTAAAATTGGATACTCTGTTTGGTTATTAGTAAGGTTTTTTATTTTTATTCATTTTTTAATAATCAGAGTTGATGTCCATTATCAGATATATAATTTGCAAATCCCTTCTCCATCTTTACGGTTTCTCAATGGAGCTTTGATAGCTGTGTCTTTCAAGAAATATGCTACTTCTTTCCTGGTACACGGAGGTATGACTAGAACATTATCAATGTTGACCTTTGCAAAGAAAATCATGGCTTAAGATATATGTAGTCTGCGGTTGTTGGGAGTGTTCTGTAATATCAAGCAATCTAGTTAGTTGATAATTTTGTTCAAGTCTTACATATCTTACCAATTTGATGACCATTTGTCTATATAATCTTAAAATAAAGGTGTTGAAATTTTTTTCCATTTCTCTTCTAAGGTAGAAGTTATGATTTTTGTTCTTAGTTTTTCCCTATATATCCCCAAATCTGTTATTAAGTATTAAAAGTCAAGAATTATTATACTCCCTGAGGAATTCATCCTTTTACTCTTCTGTAATTTTGACTTGATCTTTATGTCTGATAATGAAATTTGCTTTAAAATCACTTTTCATTATCTTGATATAACCACCAAAGTTATAGTGTGATTAGTGTTAATATAGCATATTTTTTTCCTTTACTTTTATAAAGCACTTCTATATTTAATCCTGAAAAAAAAAAACAGCTTTTTAGCTCTGGAAGCATCTTTCTAAATTATCTTTCTTTTTTTTTTTTTTTTTCATGAATCAGTAGCAATTTTTGTTAAGGGACCTAAACTGAAAGTAGGTTTAGAACTTTATTTATTTATTTATGTATTTAGTAAAAGATTTTATTTTGTTTATTGACAGAGAGAGAGAGAGAGAGAGAGAGAGAGAGGAGCGCACAAGCGGGGTAAATCACGTGCAGAGGGAGAGGAAGAAGCAAGCTCCTTGGGGTGCAAGTAGTCCCATGCAGGGCTGGATCCCTGTACACTGGAATCATGACCTCAGCCAAAGGCAAACATCTGCTTAAACAACTGAGTCATCCAGGCACCCCTAGAAAATTAAAAGAAAAAAAAAGACCTTTTAAAAACATTTTGTTTTTTTTTTTTTTAATATTTTATTTATTTGACAGACAGAGAGACAGGAAGAGGAACTATAAGCAGGGCAGAGGGAAAAGGAGAAGCAGGTTTCCCACTGGGCAGAGAGCCTGATGTGGGGCTCCATCCCAGGACCCTGGGATCATGACCTGAAAAGAAGGGACACTTATGGAGGAAGCCACCCAGACACCTTTTTTCTTTGTTTTTAATATATGGCAACTGATGCTTCCCAGCCACGAGGAGCATATTACCCATTGATTAAATCCTTGATAACAACCTATTTACAAAGGTGTGTAAATATATACTTACTCAGATTTATACACTTCGTGTTTTCTTCATAGTTTGGGGCTGGACCCCATGGTCACAACACTGCTTCCAGTCTTTGCCTTCCCATCTTTTGATACCAGGTATTTGGTCAGCAAAGCAAATTAGTATCAAAATTAATAAGCCCTTGGCACCATATCTCTGGAGCAGGGGTTTCTCTTAGCCAAGGCCCAGAGCAGTTGACCTCCCCTCGCTAGAGCTATAGCCCCAAGGACAAAACCAAAACAGGAAAGCTCTGACAGCTTTCACTGGCATGCCTCATCTCCCACTCCCTCCCTCGATGTCCAGGCAGTACCAGATGCCAGGGAGGGGTCTTGGTCCAACATATGGGAGGGAAGGAAGTAGCCACGAGCAAGTACCTGCCTCTCTGTGCCTTTCTTTCATGAGCAGGTTGTAAGGAGGAGGAAGAGGAAGGGGAAGAGAGGTGAACTTCAAGGGGTGAAGGCCTCAGGTAGGCAGCTGGCTCCTGCCAGTAGGAAAGGGACAAAGGAGAAGGCAGTGAGTCTTGCAGGGAGCGTGGGGGGTAAGGGTTACAGCTTATGACGGAATCTGGACAGGAATAATAGGGTTACTAGTCATTTGAGTCCACCATTGGCAAGCTGGGCTGAGTGTCATGGCAGATAGGCCTCCCTGAGCAACGGCACATGAGAGAAGGTGGAATTCTTCTCTGAGGAGCAGGTGGAGCTTTGGGTGTTGGTAAAGCATAGAGAGTATTGTTCCAGGGCCAAGGAAAGGTCCAGGTACTCCTGTTTGGAGGTCAAGGCCACAGTATGATCCAGGTCTTCTACCAGCAGCTTGAAGGAACCACATGCCAGCCACCCCTCATTATTGTGTATAACTCCCTGGTGCACTTATTGGCTTATCCATCAAATGACTCCTTCAGCAGCTTGAAAACCACTTCCACAGGCACTCCAGGATATGGGAGGCTTCCAGAGTGAAAATTTTGCACAGGATCACCCCAAATGACCAGAAGTCACTCTGGTGGATGTAGATCTGGTCAAACATGGCCTTAGGGACCATCCACTTCACAGGCAGTCCACTGTTGGTTGTCTTTTTATAGTAACTGATGTGGTGATATCTCTGGCAAGGCTGAAGTCTGAGATCTTCATCATGCTGTCCTTTGTCACCAGCACTTCCCTGGTGGCCAGGTCTTGGTGTATGCACTTCTTGGAGGCAAGGTACTCCATGCCTCAGGCTACATGATAGGCACAGGATACCAGGTCCTTGGAGGAGAGCTGCTCTGCTGCATTGTGGCTGATATTGTAACAGTACTCCAGGTCAGGAGGCCTCTGGGCCTGCAGGTACTCCTGTATGTTGTCTTTGGAGGCATATTCCGTGAGAGTGTACAAAGGACCGTCCTGTGTGCAGGACCCAGCAGGTTGATGGTGTCCTTGTGCTGTCCAATCATCTTCATCATCTCCATTTCTGAGATTAGGTTTGACAGGCCTTTCTCTGTTGCATCTGACTTCAACATCTTCACAGACACTTTAGTCAAATGGTTGGATTTGTTTTTGTCCAGCCCAATGGCCTCCTCCAACACCACCTGCCCAAAGTAGGCCTGTCTTAGGGGTCTGCCTAAACTACCTACAACCAGCCTGCCTCAAGGCAGTTATGAACTCTAGATTATCCTCAAAAACATTAAACCACAAGCTAAAAGTTCTCTTCACTAGGTCTCTGTCGCAGGTCTAATTTTCTTATCTTTTCTTATCTTCATCATTTATCTTTTTCCTAATTCTTATTTTCAGTATAGTTTATTTTGCTTCCAGGTGTTTCCCCTGGTTTCTGTATGCTGTTTCATAGGGAAGAGTTATCCTGTCATAAAATTATTTCTTGAGCATTCATTACATTTCTCAGTTAAAATGGGTTCTTTTACGGTATTGATTCATTTGAGTTTTCTCAAAATGGGAAGAATTTTCAAAATGGTGTTTTCCTCAAGGTTCACAGTATGTCTTAGCCTCATCTTTACTCTTTTTGAAATTCACTTTTCAAATTCTTGTCCCTCTTTTTATCTTTTTAAATTAAAATGTTTATTTTTACTATTCTTTTATTTGAGTATAGTTGATATTCAGTGTTACATTGGTTTCAGGTTTGAAATATCTCCATACATTATTCTATGATCACTACAAATATAGCCACCATCTGTCACCATATAACACTATTATGATATCATTGACTATATTCTCTGCACTGTCCCATATCTCTTTTTAAAATCTCTGATATTTATGTTTTCTGTTATTCCAATTTTCGACCATCATTTTACTTGGTTACTTTAATAAAATATGCCTGATTACACATTCTTTGCTGAAAACCATAGCATTTGATTTATAGTAGTCTTCTTCTTCTTCTTTTTTTTAAATTAACATATAATGTATTATTAGCCCCAGGGGTACAGGTCTGTGAATCACCAGGTTTACACACTTCACAGCACTCACCACAGCACATACCCTCCCCAATATTCATAACCCCACCACCCTCTCCCTCCCCTCCCCACCCCCCCAGCAACTCAGTTTGTTTTGTGAGATTAAGAGTCTCTTATGGTTTGTCTCCCTCCCGATCCTAACTTGTTTCATTTACTCTTTTCCTGTCCCCCATATTGCACTTGCATTTCCTCATATCAGCGAGATCATATGATAGTGTCTTTTTCTGGTTGACTTATTTTGCTAAGCATAATACCCTCTAGTTCCATCCATGTCATCGCAAATGGCAAGATTTCATTTCTTTTGATGGCTGCATAGTATTCCATCATATATATATATACCATTCATTTGTTGATGGACATCTAGGTTCTTTGCATAGTTTGGCTATTGTGGATATTGCTGCTATAAACATTTGGTGCACGTGCCCCTTTGGATCATATAGTAGTCTTCTTTACCTCTATCAGAACCCCAGGAAGCTTTATTTATTTATTTACTCACATAAACAGATGATCCAACACAACGTTTTTTGATGTTCAAATGTATTATAATGTCTTACCGCTTAACACTATGCTTACTGCTCTCTTTCACTGTCTGACTAAATCCTCATCATCACTATGCCATTTAATCAGAAAGAACATTTGAACTCAGAGTTCTCTCCATATCAGGGAATGAAGACTCCACCCTTCTGTTTGTGCAGGTAAAATAAATGTTGATATTGTCTGTCCTGCACATACTCCATCCTGTTCACCAGAATATTCACCATCAAAATATATACAAAATAAAAAAACCATACCTCACCACTTCTATTATTACCCAGCATGCTAAAATCACCACCATCATATGTTCCTGAATTATTGACTTGATTGATAACCCCACTTCCACACATACTGCACTCCTTTCTCCCTGCAAATTTATTTTGGTACAGCAACTTAACCTAAAAATCAAGTCAGATGATTTTATTCTGCTGTCGAAAGTCTTTTGGTATCTTCCCCTTTCATATTAAATAAAAACTGAAGGCGTTTCAATGTACTAGAAGGTCACGCATCAATACGTTCTTACCTCTCTCCACCCACTATGAACTCCTCATTGGCCTCCTTGCTTTTCCTCAAAAGTAACAGACCAGCTGTTCACACAAAGTCTATATACTTACTTGCTCTGCCTAGAGCAATCTTTTCCTTTAATATGTGTATAAACACCCTCCTTCACTTCCTGGGTCTTTGTGCAAATAACATCTCATAAATGAGATATAACCACCCAACACAAAATAAAATTAACTTTCCTCCCAGCATTCTCCAATGGCTTTTACCTTTCTTGTATTTCTTTGTAACACTTATCACCATCAACCATCAATCATTATTCTATTACTGGTTTATTTTCTTATTGGAGACAGAGAGAGAGAGAATTGGGAGGGGGCGCAGAGGAAGAAGAAAACACCCCACTGCCTAGAAAGCCTGCTGTGGAGTTACATCCCAGGACCCTGAGATCATGACCCAAGCCAAAGGCAGTCACTCAATGGACTGAGCCACCGAGGTGCCCCTCTATTATTGGCTTATTTCACTATTGTATTTCAAAAGAATATAAGCTCTTTGTGGTCAGGTATTTTATATGTTTTATTAATTGAAGTATTCTCAGAAAGGTAGCTGGCAGATTGTAAGGGCTCACTAAACTGTATTTTGTTGTTATTATTGGGCTCCTTTGTGGGCTTTACCTCTTACGCTAGACGTCTATCCTTCAGATGTAAGCAATAAGAATAGAACCCTGCTGCCTGTTCAAATGAGTAAAAAGCCTAAAAAGCCTGTATTAAGTGGATATTTTAAAAGCTAAATGAATGGCTTAATAGTTGTATATAGGGGGAAAGGGAACATATTTTCCACGGTTTAGAAGTGGAGTTCTTTTATAGAGTTCTTGTACAAGCCGACACTATTGAACGATAATGGGCAGTTGTACATTCCAATTATACAAACACTTTGGTAATTTATATCCTTTTTTTGTAATTCATGACTGGATCATTTAATTCCTTAGGAGCATTATAGCATTTCAACTTTTCCTGTTCAATAAACTTATTGGGGTTGCTACCTTTTTTATTCAAATGGAGAAATAGTCATGATTTCATCTAAATAAAGTGTTATTGATTGTGTTGTTTTTCTAGGAATGAGTCGCACATGCTAGTTTAAAAGTTTTGTTAAATTCCCAAGTCTGTCACCGATAAAAGCCTTTTGTAGATTAGTAACTTGATCAAAACAGAAAAGTTATGTAACACTCAATTGTTATACACTCTTTGTTTCCATCTTGCATTGTAATAACACCCATCTTAACTCTATTTAAGAAAAGTCATCGCCAGATGGCTTTCTGGCATTGATTGCATGATATGAAATCTAATATAACTAAAAGTTTTTGGTTTTAGTAGCATATAAATCAATTTAGAAAAATATATGTATTTGAATATAAGGTAAAGTTTTAAATTATTTGGCAATAGTAAACTAAACTTTTTTTTGTAAATTTTTATTTTCTAATATTTCATTGAGCTCTTTTGCAATAAGAAACAAGTTACAAAAAATTAAGGTTTATTTACCCCAATTCAAAATTATTAGGAATATAATCATAGAGGTTGAAGTATTTAAAATATTGAACCCAAAACATTTTATTAGGTAAATTCGTGAATGCTGAGCATTCACTGTTAAAATATACTAATACTATTGATAGACTGATAGAAGCCTAAAATCAAATATTTATTAAATATTTATATCCATATCTTTTCATGGCGTGGTAATTCATTTAGTCTAGCATTAAATAATATATTCATTGTTTGCATGTACTACACTTTATTTGACCTTTCACCTATGGAAGGATATCTTGGTTGCTTCCAAGCTTTTGTCAGTTATGAATAAAACTACTATAGACATCTTTGTGGGTATAGATTTCATCTTCTTTGGATAAATACCAAGAACTGCTACTGCTGAATCATCTGGCAAGAATCTGTTTAGTTTTGTAAGAAAACTGCCAAGTTGTTTTCCATTCTTTATTCTCAATAGACATGGAAGAACATTCCTGTTGCTCCACATCCTCACCAACATTTCGTGTTCTGTTGTCAGTGTTCTGGATTCTGGGTATGTACTGGTGTCTCTTTTTTGTTTTAATTTGCATTTTCCTGATGACATATGATGTGAAGCATCTTTTTATATGCTTATTTGCCATCTGTAATATTTTCTTTTGTGAGGTATCGGCTAAGGACTTTGGCTCATTTTTAATCAGGTTTTTCCCCCATTGTTGAGTTTTAAGGGGTCTTTGTGTATTTTTGATTAACAGTCCTTTGCCAGATGTGTATTTTGCAAATTTTTTCTCATAGTCTGTGCTTTGCCTTTTCATTCTCTTGGCATTGTGTTTCACAGAGTAGACATTTTTAAATTCAGTGCTTGTGCTTTTGTAGCTAAAGTTATTTCCAAAACCAAGGTCATTTAAATTTTCTTCTATATTACCTTCTACATTTTTCATGTTTAGGTTTATAATCCAATCTGAGTTAATTTTTGTGAAGAGTGTATATATCTGACTGGATTTATTTTATTTTATTATTTTATTTTATTTTTATTTTATATTTTTACATTTAGCTTCACCATTACTCCAGAACCATTTGTTTAAAAGATTGTATTTTGCTCTCTTGTATTGCTTTTGCTTTTATATTAAATATAAAATATAATTGATAATATATATTCCGTTCCTTTAATCTAGTCTTTCTGTGGTATTACAATATCTTGCTTACAATTATCGTTATGGTATACTTTTCTTAAGATTTTATTTATTTATTTATTTGATAGAGAGAGAGATCACAAATAGGCAGAGAGACAGACAGAGAGAGAGAGATGAGGAGAAGCAGGCTCCCTGCTGAGCAGAGAGCCCAATGCAGGACTCAATCCCAGGCCCCTGGGATCATGACCTGAGCCGAAGGCAGAGGCTTAACCCACTGAGCCACCCAGGCACCCCATCGTTATGGTAATCTTTGAAGTCAGTCCTCAGTCTTCGTTCCTTTTCAAACACTATGTTGAATATTGTGAGTCTTTGCCTCTCCATATAAACTTTAAAATAAGTTTGTTAATAGTAAAAAAAAAAAAAAAAACTTGCTGGAATGCATTAATTGTATAGATAAACTTGGAAACCAGTGATCTCTTGAGCTTAGAAGGAGATAGTCCATGGGCATCAGTTGTCACAGTGGTGCCTCTGGCAGAACCTATTGCAAATCCCTAGGCAAAATGAGACCTCAAGGATCTGAGATATGTCTAAGAAGTACTTGATACATCCCTTGGGTATGTTTTTATTGAATTTTCTACCTGTCTGAAAGCTGGGGAATCTAGATAAGGGAGGGAAAATTAGTTATGATAAAACATATCAACAAACATCAATAAATTTTGTAAAACTAATTGTCATGGCTCATATACAATATGACCAACAGAGGGACCATCAAAAGGAAAGCATCAGTTATGTTTATTGTGAAATTTTTTATTCAAAATAAAGCAATGAGAGGGGAAGACACAAAAGAGAAAATTACCATTTTTTAAATGGTAAACTTCTTACAAAATGGATTAGGTTTTATATTCTAAGTAGTATATTGAAAAGTAAAACATTGGGGCGCCTGGGTGGCTCAGTGGTTTGGGCTGCTGCCTTTGGCTCGGGTCATGATCTCAGGGTCCTGGGATCGAGCCCTGCATCGGGCTCTCTGCTGCGCAGGAAGCCTGCTTCTCTCTCTCTCTCTCTCTCTCTCTCTGCCTACCTCTCTGCCTACTTGTGATCTCTGTCTGTCAAATAAATAAATCAAAATCTTTAAAAAAAAGAAAATCTTTTTAAAAAAAATGTAATTTTTTTAAAAAGAAAAGTAAAAACATTAAAAAAAAAATTTTTAATTTCAAAAAAATTATGTAATTTTTTAAAAACCTTAAAAATATCTCAGCAGAACCATTTTTCTTATAACTGGAAAATACATTGTATATATATAATCTATCAAAAATAAATAAAATTGTCGGGGGCGCCTGGGTGGCTCAGTGGGTTAAGCCGCTGCCTTCAGCTCAGGTCATGATCCCAGGATCCTTGGATCCAGTCCCACATCGGGCTCTCAGCTCAGCAGGGAGCGTGCTTCCTCCTCTCTCTCTGCCTGACCCTGCCTACTTGTGATCTCTGTCAAATAAATAAATAAAATCTCGTATAAAAAAATTTAAAAAAATAACTTGTCATGTCTGGAATCAGGAGCATATGGAAAAAAATAATATCTGAGGACAATACTTCTGCCATGTCTTGTGCCATGTTAATATTTTTAAACAGTCAGGCAACTTTTAGCTTTATTGAAATACCTGCTATGATACCAGCAGTGCCTTTTGGAGCCCTATGACTATAAAAATTAATTGCAAATATTCAAAATGTTTACTATGGTGTCACTATTTAGGGCCACCCCAAGCATGTTTCAGAAGTAAGCATAACTGTTACTCTTCTGTAAGGCAAAAGGGGCATGTTTTCAGGAGTTCCATCTGCTGTACCAGGAGGTGAATCAAGTAATAATTTTTGTCTATAAAATAATTCACTTTTCAATCTAACATTCCTCATTCCACATTATAATAATAAAAACTAGGAGGAGACTAAAACAAACAAACAACTACAACTACAACTACAACCAGCTTTTCCTTCAGTGGAAAAGTAAATAGAACCTTATGAGTAGCCTGAAATTTATTTTTAAATATTTTTAAGATAAGCGTTTTTGTTAGAAAACCATATATTTTATATTACTAAGAAATAACAGGCAAAGTTTTAGTAACTTCTAAAAAGTCTAGTTACTTCTATTTATATCTATTAACTCATCTCTTTATGAAGTAGAACATGATCACAACTATTGTATCTACCCAAGTTTGTATGCTTTGGTTATTTTATGTTTGCTATTTCCTTTCTTAATTTTTTTACAATATTTGATACATAATAGTATCTTTAAGTCCATCTATGGTTTCACAGAATTTGTTTGAAACTTCATAAAAATGTACCATACTTTCGCACTGTCCTTGTTTTACTTCTCTATTAACTTATCAAGATTTATTCACTTTAGAGTGTGTGTAGCAATCATTTATTTTTATTCCTCCATAATGCTATGTTTACAAATTTGTACTTATCTGTACTTTTAAAAATATCTTAATTATAAACCATTTCTCATCTCACGTAACACTCATGTTACTTCTACACTTATCAGATATTATGTAACTGAAAACCACAACTCAGCAACAATATAGCACCATTTTTCAAAATTAAATGGCTTACCAGAATTCTTTAATTCTATCCTTTATTTGTATTAGATGACCCTTTATTCTGGTATTTGGCATTGTTCATATGGAGGAAAGCTTATAAGTTGATATTCCATAAATAGAAGGATTTATTATGATTGATTAATTATTTTCATTTAGAATGCATAGAATATGGTTGATTTAACATTTCTTTCTTACTCTCTGTCTGGAACATAGTGCTATCTATGTAATAGCCACTAAAATATTAAGTAAATTACCTAGACCTTAAACTTCATATGAATAGGAATAACATACAGAACTCTTCTCAGATTGGGACACCTGGGTGGCTCAGTCAGTTAAAACGCCTGAGCCTTTAGCTCAGGTCATGATCTTAGGGTCCTGGGACTCAGTTCTGCAACAGATTCCCTGCTTAGCCGGGAGTTTGCTTCTCCCCCCTCACCCTGCTGCTCCCCCTGCTTGTGCTCTCTCTCACTCTCTCTCTTACAAATAAATAAAATTTAAAAAATGAATTCTTCTCAGATAGCTAATATAGAATATCGTCTTTGTATTCATCAAAGGGAAAGTGCCATATAATAATGAAATTCAGACTACTTCAAATTCATTTTTTAACCAGTAAGAAAGTACTGGAAACAAGCCAAAAATGTCTTTAATGAATCAAAGAAATAGATTGATTTTCAATATCTTAATGTTTCTAAAATAAATTGCAAGATTTTTATACTAGATATCAGTGTAAATATTCATTATACAAGGATATTCTAAAAATAAACCTGAGAAAACTACTTGACATATATGATGACAAAAACGAGTTTGACAAAAGTCAGTTTGGGTAAAACTTACAACACCTACCACCTGAAACTCTTGTTCTATAATTTAATTATTTTAATTTACAAAAATACAAAAATAACATATCAGAGTAAGTCTATTGATAGCTTTGAAGGTATGCTCTGGTTGTGCACTGTTTACTATTGAAAGGGGAATCAAATATGTGATGCTTATGGTGTGACTATATTAAAATTCAACAAGTTCAGAAGCATACGAGGAATAGAATAAAGACAAAAGATGACCCTTACTTATCCTAAAGATAGACAATGGTATATATGTGCTAGTTGGGGAGAGAATCCAGTCAGTAGATGGAGGATGTGGTAGTGGAAAAAAAAAAGACACAACGTTTTGGTTGAACGTTTAGCACTATATTTAACAAAGTGAAATTGTGTGTTAATAGCCTTGAGTAAAATCCAAAAAAATATTTTCAATTCATTGAAGATTATTTAGGAAAAAAACTTGAAAAATACAACTTGATAAGGATTCCAATAAAAGATTCATAAGCAATACAAGTTTCAGAATTTTTAGTATATTTTCCCTAAAAAGCCATTTGATTTAAATTTTAAAAAGAATTCTATTTACCTGCCACTTAAATAAGAGGAAATTATTTGGTTTTGTAATAAGTCAATAAAATAAATTAACATATCTTCAGAAAACAGATATGCACACTAATTTAAAAATAATAGTGCTTAAGCTGTTCAGCAAACATTTGCAAAACTCCTTGCCATCAGCTAGCTCTGGAGTTCTGCTGGGTGAGTAAGGCCATGTATATTACTGCTCAGAGTACTGACGCAAAGCAATTGTCCCCTTCACCTCCATTTTTTTTTGCCGTTGATATGTCATGCTATGTTGTTTAGAGATACATAGATGGCCCTACATGAAGGCCTTTTTTTGTGTGTGTATATGGGTGACTGTGATTTAACTTTCAAATCAGATGGCTCCTGATTTACAATGATTCAACTTACGATATATTTGGCAATGATGTGAAAGTGAAAGTGATTCAGTAGAAACTGTACTTTGAATTTTGAATTTGGGTCTTTATAAAAAGGGCCAGTGACATGTGGTATGGTGCCATCTTGTGATGCTGGCAGGGGCAGTGAGCCACAGCTCCCAGCCAGCTAGAAGATTACAGGGGTGAACACCTGATATTCTTACAACCATTCTATATATAACCATTCTTCTTTTTTTTAGTGTAATATTTAATAAATTGCAGGTGATATTTGATACTTGTTATAAAATAGGCTTTGCTTAAGATGATTTTGCCCAAATGCAGGCAAATGTAAGTGTTCTGAGTATGTTTAAATAAGCTTAAGGTAAGCTATGATATTTGATAGTTTAGGGGTATTAAATGCATTTTCAATTTTGTATGTGTTTCTCTGTACATAGCCCCCTTGTAAGCTGAGGAACATCTCTATATGTATATGTAGCCTTGGTATAGCTTACATATTATTGGCATGAAACCTCTAGAACAGTACATATGCCATATAATTATCTACAACCTCAAACAAGTTTCTTGAAAACTTGTGCCAAAGGGGTTATGTCTTTAAGGATTCTTATTTCAGAAGGGTTCTCTCAAACATAAGATTTTTTCAGAAGTTAAGTGAAAATCTGACCAAACTAAACATTTTTCCATTTTCCCTAGTGAGGAAAGATAGCTAAAATCTATCTGCCATTTTCAACACTGTACTCAACGACTGTAATTCTAATTTAAGAACAGATTATTTATATCAAAACCACATGTTGGTCTAATCTTGCACAATATTCATAAATCTCACTCAGAGCCTTGGACACTTTTATTTGTTGAGTCTATATGGTACTACAGACATTCATCTTTTTTGACCTCATAGCTTCATGTATGTCTATACTTTTGAAAATACATGCATCATAGTTCCATTGTAAAATGTCTGGGTTATAAAAATGTGCTATGCTATCAAAATGGTAATAAGAACATACAAATGACCTGATGTAATGAACTGGAGCAGATTGCCTGATATCACATTTCATACCAGAAAGATTCAGTGGTAAGTTTTAAAAATGGCCAGCTATACTTCGACTGAATTATAACTCATTTAACTTCTTTCTTTGTGTACAGTATTATACATTAGTCAGTATTAGAGTAAATAAGTACTTTGGACAGATGTAAATATGCTGTAATAAAAAATGTTTTTCTTCTTTCTTTTAGTCCTTTTTACTTGTAAGACTAGCCACAAATACCATGCCTCCTCCAAAATAATTTGCAATCCAAATTTATCTCTAAATGAATTTATTGAACAGAAAAAACAAATATATATACACTTACAGTAGACATGTTCAAAAATAGTTACACAATAGCAGGGCCCTAAATGTAAGCAGTATAGTTGTTTTGGTTTGTTTTGTTTTTTTTTTCTTTAAAAAAAAAAGAGGTTATGTGAAATATTGGAATTTTATTTCCAGGCCTAGTATTTCAAGACAGTTAACTACACTTACGGTGTCAACAGCCTCTTGTTGGCAGTATGATTTTATTGGCTCCATGGAATAACAGCAAGAATTTACTATTGCTTCTTTCTTTTATGACACACACAGAAAAAAAAAATTGACACACTTGCTCAAGACCAACCAGAATCATGTTAACCTATCAAAATTGATGGGAGGCCTTCACTGCCAAAGTCACTGCTGGGTTTTCACAATTCATTGCAGACAATCTGCTACTCCCATTATGATAAAGGAGAGAAGAGTCATAATCAGGGAAGAAAGCTAGATTAATACTTGTAATTATCATTGAATTATTTAGCCTGCTATAGGATTATTATTATTAGTGTCATTTGATAATTTTCTCTCTCATTTTATTAAACACAACTGTGAGTAATTACCCTACCTAATATTTCTCTGTATTGGTTTTGACTACCTAGCAAACATTCATGAAAATATCCATTAGCCACACATATAAAATGCTGCATTATGATGCTGTTAAATCAGAATATACCACTACCTGATCCTGTAGCTCTTTGAGGATTTGCAAATCAATTAATTTCTATGTTTATTGGATTCTTCCCCTACAATTAGAAAATTTATAATAGAGTCCATGAACATTATTAGTTTTACCATTTTAAAAACCAGCAATCACACTTTGATTTTTTACAACAAAAGCAGAAATATAAACACACACATTTGGATCAGTTTTCTGTTAGTCTGTCTGGACTTCAGAATCCTATTCCTCAAGATAATGCACACCAAAGTTCTGGATTAAACAAGAAATTAGATGGCACCTGAACACTTGGTTTAATACTCTCCAAAGGACTATGCAACTTATTTCTTACATTATGACATTGTTTTACAAAGATCCACACTTTTATAATGTTAGTATTTTTAATAATCAATAAAGTCAATTAATCATGATTAAAATTCAAACATAAAAATTTCTACTTTTTTGCTTTTGCCCCCTCCATTTTAGAACTTATTTATAGCCTGATAATTCAAAGGTCCCTATGTTTATGAAAATCTGGACAGAATAGCTCTAAGATCCCATTCAGAACTTGATATTAATCTAAGTCTTTTGGCTCCATTTATCCTGAGAGCAAAGAGTAGGACAAAGGATTTGAGTACTGTTAGTTTATCTGGGAGATTATCCAAGGTAGAAAAGAATGGGAAAGTGAGACAGTGAAGAAGCAACTTTGTCAAAGAGGTACATTGTCGATATAATTGTTGTGGATAGAAAATGAAAGGCTTGCTTTTACTGAAAGGTCCTGAGAAACTTCTTTAAGTTGTCCTCATGAAGACCAGAAAACTGACAATTTTATCTATGGTTCTTATTTCCACTTCACTGAGAGCTGTCCTCAGAGGACAATAACTCTCCTCCTACACTTTTGGGTTGTGTTGGAGACATTCTAAAATGAGAGAGAGAAACATGAGATGCTATCAGTGTTAAGTAACTGCAATTTCCCATGGGAACTATCCACCACAGGTTGGCTATAATCAGGTGTTGGGCCTTTGATATCAGAGGGATTTGAGGCAGTATCATTTTAGGTTAATCATTATATCTGAAATTTGCCAAAAAAACTCAACTGATGAAACTTTGATTATAAATCTATAAATATAAACAATAAATCTACAGTATTCCAATTATTTTCCTAGAAATACACAGACAAAGCATCAATTGATTAATATTTAAATGTTACAAAATACTGAAACTGAAAGAATTTGGTCATAAATACAACGGGTACAGAAGTTAGAACTTAGGTTTTAGGTTAGAACTCAGTATTGGCATTTGATACTTCAGTTAGACATGATTTTTATGGCGGGACGCCTGGTTGTGGTCAGTTGGGTTAATCCACTGTCTTGGCTCGGTCATGATCCAGGGGTTACCTGGGATCCGAGCCCCAAATTGGGCTCCTCTGCTCCGCATGGGAGCCTGCTTCCTCCTCTCCTCTCTGCCAGCCTCTCTGGCCTGCTTGTCAATCCTCTCTCTGGTCAATATAAATAAATAACCTCTTCACAACAAAAGTCCTGAATGGGATTGTGACTTCTTCTAGTTTGCTCACAATCCGTTGACTTTGTGTTCACGTGTGGCTATGCGGCCTTTTTTACTTTCTCTAAGAAGTATTATTATATTTGATTATCTATAATGGCAGGAGTAAAGGAGGGGGCCAAAAGCAAAGTACAAACCCAATTAAAGACCAGACACTGAGTATGAGAAAGAGTAATAGCTCAGAAGAATCAATGCAGTTGAGGGAGAAAAATGGGCATTGAAATACACATGATTGTTTATTTTTTTTAGTATGGATAAAACAAAACTAGCTTGCAAGAAGGAAATAACAGAAGACATGTTGTGATGTGATGACAGAATCCTGGAAAAGGCAGTAATGTGGAATAAAGGAGTAGGGGAGAGCATA
>NW_025421863.1:0-135839 GCF_011764305.1 Mustela putorius furo | reverse complement strand
CTCGTTGTGGTTTTGATTTGTATTTCCCTGATGCCAAGTGATATGGAGCACTTTTTTGTCATGTGTCTGTTGGCCATCTGGGCTGTCTTCTTTGCAGAAATGTCTGTTCATGTCTTCTGTTCTGCCCATTTCTTGATTGGATTATTTGTTCTTTGGGGTGTTGAGTTTGCTAAGTTCTTTATAGATTCTGGGACACTAGTCCTTTATCTGATATGGTCGTTTGCAAATATCTTTCTCCCATTCTGTCAGTTGTCTTTTGATTTTGTTAACTGTTTCCTTTGCTGTGCAAAAGCTTTTGATCTTGATGAAATCCCAGTAGTTCATTTTTTCCCTTGCTTCCCTTGCCTTTTGCGTTGTTCCTAGGAAGATGTTGCTGCGGCAGAGGTCGAAGAGGTTGCTGCCCGTGTTCTCCTCAAGGATTTTGATGGATTCCTTTCGTACATTGAGGTCCTTCATCCATTTTGAGTCTATTTTTGTGTGTGGTGTAAGGAAATGGTCCAATTTCATTTTTCTGCATGTGGCTGTCCAATTTTCCCAGCACCATTTATTGAAAAGGCTGTTATTTCTTAGTAATATAAAATATATGGTTTTCTAACAAAAACGCTTATCTTAAAAATATTTAAAAATAAATTTCAGGCTACTCATAAGGTTCTATTTACTTTTCCACTGAAGGAAAAGCTGGTTGTTGTAGTTGTAGTTGTTTGTTTGTTTTAGTCTCCTCCTAGTTTTTATTATTATAATGTGGAATGAGGAATGTTAGATTGAAAAGTGAATTATTTATAGACAAAAATTATTACTTGATTCACCTCCTGGTACAGCAGATGGAACTCCTGAAAACATGCCCTTTTGCCTTACAGAAGAGTAACAGTTATGCTTACTTCTGAAACATGCTTGGGGTGGCCCTAAATAGTGACACCATAGTAAACATTTTGAATATTTGCAGTTAATTTTTATAGTCATAGGGCTCCAAAAGGCACTGCTGGTATCATAGCAGGTATTTCAATAAAGCTAAAAGTTGCCTGACTGTTTAAAAATATTAACATGGCACAAGACATGGCAGAAGTATTGTCCTCAGATATTATTTTTTTCCATATGCTCCTCATTCCAGACATGACAAGTTATTTTTTTAATTTTTTTATACGAGATTTTATTTATTTATTTGACAGAGATCACAAGTAGGCAGGGTCAGGCAGAGAGAGAGGAGGAAGCACGCTCCCTGCTGAGCTGAGAGCCCGATGTGGGACTGGATCCAAGGATCCTGGGATCATGACCTGAGCTGAAGGCAGCGGCTTAACCCACTGAGCCACCCAGGAGCCCGACAAGTTATTTTTGATAGATATATATACAATGTATTTTCCAGTTATAAGAAAAATGGTTCTGCTATTTTTAAGGTTTTTAAAAAATTACATAATTTTTTTAAATTAAAATTTTATTTTTTAATGTTTTACTTTTCTTTTCTTTTTTTTTAAGATTTTATTTATTTATTTGACAGACAGAGATCACAAGTAGGCAGAGAGGTAGGCAGAGAGAGAGAGAGAGAGAAAGAGAAGCAGGCTTCCTGCGCAGCAGAGAGCCCGATGCAGGGCTCGATCCCAGGACCCTGAGATCATGACCCGAGCCAAAGGCAGGAGCCCAAACCACTGAGCCACCCAGGCGCCCCAATGTTTTACTTTTCAATATACTACTTAGAATATAAAACCTAATCCATTTTGTAAGAAGTTTACCATTTAAAAAATGGTAATTTTCTCTTTGTGTCTTCCCCTCTCATTGCTTTATTTTGAATAAAAAATTTCACAATAAACATAACTGATGCTTTCCTTTTGATGGTCCCTCTGTTGGTCATATTGTATATGAGCCATGACAATTAGTTTTACAAAATTTATTGATGTTTGTTGATATGTTTTATCATAACTAATTTTCCCTCCCTTATCTAGATTCCCCAGCTTTCAGACAGGTAGAAAATTCAATAAAACATACCCAAGGGATGTATCAAGTACTTCTTAGACATATCTCAGATCCTTGAGGTCTCATTTTGCCTAGGGATTTGCAATAGGTTCTGCCAGAGGCACCACTGTGACAACTGATGCCCATGGACTATCTCCTTCTAAGCTCAAGAGATCACTGGTTTCCAAGTTTATCTATACAATTAATGCATTCCAGCAAGTTCTTTTTTTTTTTTTTTACTATTAACAAACTTATTTTAAAGTTTATATGGAGAGGCAAAGACTCACAATATTCAACATAGTGTTGAAAAGGAACGAAGACTGAGGACTGACTTCAAAGATTACCATAACGATGGGGTGCCTGGGTGGCTCAGTGGGTTAAGCCTCTGCCTTCGGCTCAGGTCATGATCCCAGGGGCCTGGGGATTGAGTCCTACATTGGGCTCTCTGCTCAGCAGGGAGCCTGCTTCTCCTCATCTCTCTCTCTCTGTCTGTCTCTCTGCCTATTTGTGATCTCTCTCTCTCTATCAAATAAATAAATAAAATCTTAAGAAAAGTATACCATAACGATAATTGTAAGCAAGATATTGTAATACCACAGAAAGACTAGATTAAAGAAACGGAATATATATTATCAATTATATTTTATATTTAATATAAAAGCAAAATCAATACAAGAGAGCAAAATACAATCTTTTAAACAAATGGTTCTGGAGTAATGGTGAAGCTAAATGTAAAAAATATAAAATAAAAATAAAATAAAATAATAAAATAAAATAAATCCAGTCAGATATACACTCTTCACAAAAATTAAACTCAGATTGGATTATAAACCTAAACATGAAAAATGTAGAAGGTAATATAGAAGAAAATTTAAATGACCTTGGTTTTGGAAATAACTTTAGCTACAAAAGCACAAGCACTGAATTTAAAAATGTCTACTCTGTGAAACACAATGCCAAGAGAATGAAAAGGCAAAGCACAGACTATGAGAAAAAATTTGCCAAATACACATCTGGCAAAGGACTGTTAATCAAAAATACACAAAGACCCCTTAAAACTCAACAATGGGGGAAAAACCTGATTAAAAATGAGCCAAAGTCCATAGCCGATACCTCACAAAAGAAAATATTACAGATGGCAAATAAGCATATAAAAAGATGCTTCACATCATATGTCATCAGGAAAATGCAAATTAAAACAAAAAAGAGACACCAGTACATACCCAGAATCCAGAACACTGACAACAGAACACGAAATGTTGGTGAGGATGTGGAGCAACAGGAATGTTCTTCCATGTCTATTGAGAATAAAGAATGGAAAACCACTTGGCAGTTTCTTACAAAACTAAACAGATTCTTGCCAAATGATTCAGCAGTAGCAGTTCTTGGTATTTATCCAAAGAAGATGAAATCTATACCCACAAAGATGTCTATAGTAGTTTTATTCATAACTGACAAAAGCTTGGAAGCAACCAAGATATCCTTCCATAGGTGAAAGGTCAAATAAAGTGTAGTACATGCAAACAATGGAATATTATTTAATGCTAACCAGATGAATTACCACGCCATGAAAAGATATGGATATAAATATTTAATAAATATTTGATTTTAGGCTTCTATCAGTCTATCAATAGTATTAGTATATTTTAACAGTGAATGCTCAGTATTCACGAATTTACCTAATAAAATATTTTGGGTTCAATATTTTAAATACTTCAACCTCTATGATTATATTCCTAATAATTTTGAATTGGGGTAAAAAGACCTTAATTTTTTGTAACTTGTTTCTTATTGCAAAAGAGCTCAATGAAATATCAGAAAATAAAAATTTACAAAAAAAAGTTTAGTTTACTATTGCCAAATAATTTAAAACTTTACCTTATATTCAAATACATATATTTTTCTAAATTGATTTATATGCTACTAAAACCAAAAACTTTTAGTTATATTAGATTTTATATCATGCAATCAATGCCAGAAAGCCATCTGGCGATGACTTTTCTTAAATAGAGTTAAGATGGGTGTTATTACAATGCAAGATGGAAACAAAGAGTGTATAACAATTGAGTGTTACATAACTTTTCTGTTTTGATCAAGTTACTAATCTACAAAAGGCTTTTATCGGTGACAGACTTGGGAATTTAACAAAACTTTTAAACTAGCATGTGCGACTCATTCCTAGAAAACAACACAATCAATAACACTTTATTTAGATGAAATCATGACTATTTTTCCATTTGAATAAAAAAAACGGTAGCAACCCCAATAAAGTTTATTGAACAGGAAAAGTTGAAATGCTATAATTCTCCTAAGGAATTAAATGATCCAGTCATGAATTACAAAAAAAAAAGGATATAAATTACCAAAGTGTTTGTATAATTGGAATGTAAATCTGCCCATTATCCTTCAAGAGTGTAGGCTTGTACAAGAACTCTATAAAAGAACTCCACTTCTAAACCGTGGAAAATATGTTCCCTTTCCCCCTATATACAACTATTAAGCCATTCATTTAGCTTTTAAAACATCCACTTAATACAGGCTTTTTACTCATTTGAACAGGCAGCAGGGTTCTATTCTTATTGCTTACATCTGAAGGATAGACGTCTAGCGTAAGAGGTAAAGCCCACAAAGGAGCCCAATAATAACAACAAAATACAGTTTAGTGAGCCCTTACAATCTGCCAGCTACCTTTCTGAGAATACTTCAATTAATAAAACATATAAAATACCTGACCACAAAGAGCTTATATTCTTTTGAAATACAATAGTGAAATAAGCCAATAATAGAGGGGCACCTCGGTGGCTCAGTCCATTGAGTGACTGCCTTTGGCTTGGGTCATGATCTCAGGGTCCTGGGATGTAACTCCACAGCAGGCTTTCTAGGCAGTGGGGGGTGGGGTGTTTTCTTCTTCCTCTGCGTCCCCCTCCCAATTCTCTCTCTCTCTGTCTCCAATAAGAAAATAAACCAGTAATAGAATAATGATTGATGGTTGATGGTGATAAGTGTTACAAAGAAATACAAGAAAGGTAAAAGCCATTGGAGAATGCTGGGAGGAAAGTTAATTTTATTTTTGTGTTGAGTGGTTATATCTCATTTATGAGATGTTATTTGCACAAAGACCCAGGAAGTGAAGGAGGGTGTTTTATACACATATTAAAGGAAAAAGATTGCTCTAGGCAGAGCAAGTAAGTATATAGACTTTGTGTGAACAGCTGGTCTGTTACTTTTGAGGAAAAGCAAGGAGGCCAATGAGGAGTTCATAGTGGTGGAGAGAGGTAAGAACGTATTGATGCGTGACCTTCTAGTACATTGAAATGCCTTCAGTTTTTATTTAATATGAAAGGGGAAGATACCAAAAGACGTTCGACAGCAGAATAAAATCATCTGACTTGATTTTTAGGTTAAGTTGCTGTTCCAAAATAAATTTGCAGGGAGAAAGGAGTGCAGTATGTGTGGAAGTGGTGTTATCAATCAAGTCAATAATTCAGGAACATATGATGGTGGTGTTTTTAGCATGCTGGGTAATAATAGAAGTGGTGAGGTATGGTTTTTTATTTTGTATATATTTTGATGGTGAATATTCTGGTGAACAGGATGGAGTATGTGCAGGACAGACAATATCAACATTTATTTTACCTGCACAAACAGAAGGGTGGAGTCTTCATTCCCTGATATGGAGAGAACTCTGAGTTCAAATGTTCTTTCTGATTAAATGGCATAGTGATGATGAGGATTTAGTCAGACAGTGAAAGAGAGCAGTAAGCATAGTGTTAAGCGGTAAGACATTATAATAAATTTGAACATCAAAAAACTTCGTGTTGGATCATCTGTTTATGTGAGTAAATAAATAAATAAAGCTTCCTGGGGTTCTGATAGAGGTAAAGAAGACTACTATATGATCCAAAGGGGCACGTGCACCAAATGTTTATAGCAGCAATATCCACAATAGCCAAACTATGGAAAGAACCTAGATGTCCATCAACAAATGAATGGTATATATATATGATGGAATACTATGCAGCCATCAAAAGAAATGAAATCTTGCAATTTGCGATGACATGGATGGAACTAGAGGGTATTATGCTTAGCAAAATAAGTCAACCAGAAAAAGACACTATCATATGATCTCGCTGATATGAGGAAATGCAAGTGCAATATGGGGGACAGGAAAAGAGTAAATGAAACAAGTTAGGATCGGGAGGGAGACAAACCATAAGAGACTCTTAATCTCACAAAACAAACTGAGTTGCCGGGGGGGTGAGGAGGGGAGGGAGAGGGTGGTGGGGTTATGAATATTGGGGAGGGTATGTGCTGTGGTGAGTGCTGTGAAGTGTGTAAACCTGGTGATTCACAGACCTGTACCCCTGGGGCTAATAATACATTATATGTTAATTTAAAAAAAAGAAGAAGAAGAAGACTACTATAAATCAAATGCTATGGTTTTCAGCAAAGAGTGTGTAATCAGGCATATTTTATTAAAGTAACCAAGTAAAATGATGGTCGAAAATTGGAATAACAGAAAACATAAATATCAGAGATTTTAAAAAGAGATATGGGACAGTGTAGAGAATATAGTCAATGATATCATAATAGTGTTATATGGTGACAGATGGTGGCTATATTTGTAGTGATCATAGAATAATGTATGGAGATATTTCAAACCTGAAACCAATGTAACACTGAATATCAACTATACTCAAATAAAAGAATAGTAAAAATAAAACATTTTAATTTAAAAAGATAAAAAGAGGGACAAGAATTGGAAAAGTGAATTTCAAAAAGAGTAAAGATGAGGCTAAGACATACTGTGAACCTTGAGGAAAACACCATTTTGAAAATTCTTCCCATTTTGAGAAAACTCAAATGAATCAATACCATAAAAGAACCCATTTTAACTGAGAGATGTAATGAATGCTCAAGAAATAATTTTATGACAGGATAACTCTTCCCTATGAAACAGCATACAGAAACCAGGGGAAACACCTGGAAGCAAAATAAACTATACTGAAAATAAGAATTAGGAAAAAGATAAATGATGAAATATAAGAAAATTAGACCTGCGACAGAGACCTAGTGAAGAGAACTTTTAGCTTGTGGTTTAATGTTTTTGAGGATAATCTAGAGTTCATAACTGCCTTGAGGCAGGCTGGTTGTAGGTAGTTTAGGCAGACCCCTAAGACAGGCCTACTTTGGGCAGGTGGTGTTGGAGGAGGCCATTGGGCTGGACAAAAACAAATCCAACCATTTGACTAAAGTGTCTGTGAAGATGTTGAAGTCAGATGCAACAGAGAAAGGCCTGTCAAACCTAATCTCAGAAATGGAGATGATGAAGATGATTGGACAGCACAAGGACACCATCAACCTGCTGGGTCCTGCACACAGGACGGTCCTTTGTACACTCTCGTGGAATATGCCTCCAAAGACAACATACAGGAGTACCTGCAGGCCCAGAGGCCTCCTGACCTGGAGTACTGTTACAATATCAGCCACAATGCAGCAGAGCAGCTCTCCTCCAAGGACCTGGTATCCTGTGCCTATCATGTAGCCTGAGGCATGGAGTACCTTGCCTCCAAGAAGTGCATACACCAAGACCTGGCCACCAGGGAAGTGCTGGTGACAAAGGACAGCATGATGAAGATCTCAGACTTCAGCCTTGCCAGAGATATCACCACATCAGATACTATAAAAAGACAACCAACAGTGGACTGCCTGTGAAGTGGATGGTCCCTAAGGCCATGTTTGACCAGATCTACATCCACCCGAGTGACTTCTGGTATTTTGGGGTGATCCTGTGCAAAATTTTCACTCTGGAAGCCTCCCATATCCTGGAGTGCCTGTGGAGGTGGTTTTCAAGCTGCTGAAGTAGTCATTTGATGGATAAGCCAATAAGTGCACCAGGGAGTTATACACAATAATGAGGGTTGGCTGGCATGTGGTTCCTTCAAGCTGGGGGTAGAAGACCTGGATCATACTGTGGCCTTGACCTCCAACCAGGAGTACCCGGACCTGTCCTTGGCCCTGGAACAATACTGTTTATGCTTTCCCAACACCCAAAGCTCCACCTGCTCCTCAGAGAAGAATTCCACCTTCTCTCATGTGCCATTGCTCAGGGAGGCCTATCTGCCATGACACCCAGCCCAGCTTGCCAATGGTGGACTCAAATGACTAGTATCCCTATTATTCCTGTCCAGATTCCGTCATAAGCTGTAACCCTTACCCCCCACGCTCCCTGCAAGACTCACTGCCTTCTCCTTTGTCCCTTTCCTACGGGCAGGAGCCAGCTGCCTACCTGAGTCCTTCACCCCCCCTTGAAGTTCACCTCTCTTCCCCTTCCTCTTCCTCCTCCTTTACAACCTGCTCATGAAAGAAAGGCACAGATAGGCAGGTACTTGCTCGTGGCTACTTCCTTCCCTCCCATATGTTGGACCAAGACCCCTCCCTGGCATCTGGTACTGCCTGGACATCGAGGGAGGTAGTGGGAGATGAGGCATGCCAGTGAAAGCTGTCGGAGCTTTCCTGTTTTGGTTTTGTCTGCTTAGCATAACATGTAAGACTGAGTTCTGGTGGAAGGGACCTAGTCCTTGGGGCCATAGCTCTAGCGAGGGGAGGTCAACTGCTCTGGGCCTTGGCTAAGAGAAACCCCTGCTCCAGAGATATGGTGCCAAGGGCTTATTAATTTTGATACTAATTTGCTTTGCTGACCAAATACCTGGTATCAAAAGATGGGAAGGCAAAGACTGGAAGCAGTGTTGTGACCATGGAGTCCAGCCCCAAACTATGAAGAATACACGAAGTGTATAAATCTGAGTAAGTATATATTTACACACCTTTGTAAATAGGTTGTTATCAAGGATTTAATCAATGGGTAATATGCTCCTCGTGGCTGGGAAGCATCAGTTGCCATATATTAAAAACAAAGAAAAGAGGTGTCTGGGTGGCTTCCTCCATAAGTGTCCCTTCTTTTCAGGTCATGATCCCAGGGTCCTGGGATGGAGCCCCACATCAGGCTCTCTGCTCAGTGGGAAACCTGCTTCTCCTTTTCCCTCTGCCCTGCTTATACTTCCTCTTCCTGTCTCTCTGTCTGTCAAATAAATAAAATATTTAAAAAAAAAAAAACAAATGTTTTTAAAAGGTCTTTTTTTTTTTTAAATTTTCTAGGGGTGCCTGGATGACTCAGTTGTTTAAGCAGATGTTTGCCTTTGGCTGAGGTCATGATTCCAGTGTACAGGGATCCAGCCCTGCATGGGACTACTTGCATCCCAAGGAGCTTGCTTCTTCCTCTCCCTCTGCACGTGATTTACCCCGCTTGTGCGCTTCCTCTCTCTCTCTCTCTCTCTCTGTCAATAAACAAAATAAAATCTTTTGCTAAATACATAAATAAATAAATAAAGTTCTAAACCTACTTTCAGTTTAGGTCCCTTAACAAAAATTGCTACTGATTCATGAAAAAAAAAAAAGAAAAGATAATTTAGAAAGATGCTTCCAGAGCTAAAAAGCTGGGTTTTTTTCAGGATTAAATATAGAAGTGCTTTTTAAAGTAAAGGAAAAAATATGCTATATTAACACTAATCACACTATAACTTTGGTGGTTATATCAAGATAATGAAAAGTGATTTTAAAGCAAATTTCATTATCAGACATAAAGATCAAGTCAAAATTACAGAAGAGTAAAAGGATGAATTCATCAGGGAGTATAATAATTCTTGACTTTTAATACTTAATAACAGATTTGGGGATATATAGGGAAAAACTAAGAACAAAAATCATAACTTCTACCTTAGAAGAGAAATGGAAAAAATTTCAACACCTTTATTTAAGATTATATAGACAAATGGTCATCAAATTGGTAAGATATGTAAGACTTGAACAAAATTATCAACTAACTAAAGAGATTACTATTCAACATCAAAATGAACTATTTACAATTGGAGATTCTCAAAGTAATGGTGCTGAGAAAAGAAATGCCAGGCAATGAAGAGTATATACTGTGTGATTCCATGACTATAAAAAAATCTAGAAAATACAAATTTATATATAGTCACAGTCATCAAATATATTGGTGTGATTTTAGTGCCTTCTTCTGTGCTCCCATAGCTTCCTACACTTGGATCTCCGAGCATTTTTTACACCATGTGAAAATATGAACTCTTTTTCTTTATTCTGTCTTACTAGAATAAGAATCCTTGAAATTTTATGGACATTTGAACTCTCAGTTATTAGCAGAAATTCTATCACACAGTAAGTTTCCAAATATAAAAGCCAGAATTTTACAATGACTTCTAAGGTTTTACATAATCTAGCCACTCATTTAACCTCTGTGACCTCTTTCCCTGCTACTCTTCAGTCACTCACAGAGGCCTCCTTGCTATTCCTCAGATATGCCAGGCACGATCCAACCTTATGGCCTTCAAGATAGCCAATTCCTTTGTCTGGAGTGACCTTATTGCTGATAGTTCTGGGCAAATTCATCACCTTTCCATACCTTTGTTCAATTGTCAGCTTCATTGTAACTACCCTGATCTTCCTATTAAAATTCTTAACTCCCCATCCCCTGCCTAGCAACCTTGATTTTTCTCACCCTGATCTAATTTTTCTTTTTCCCCATTGTACTCATCATTTTTGAATGCACTATGCAATTTTTATTAAGGTTTATAGCTTTTAATTGTCTCACCCATTAAAATAAACGTTCTACAAAGCCAAGTATTTCATTTACCAGTGTAGTCTGAAGTAATAACTGCCATATAATAGGTTCAATACACAATTGGTAAATTTCAGAAAAAATTAATGTTGAGGGTATACTGAATTTCATAAGTCATTTCAATATTTTTTTTCCAAAAAATAAACTATGTAAAACATACCTTAAATTTAATTTCAAAATATTTTATAGCATATAATGGACAAAATAAGACAAAAAAACAAAATAAGACAAAAGCCTTAAAGAAACAATCATATAAATAACCATTTCAAACCTACTTAAAAATTGCATAATACCACACTCCTAGATCCTCTCTGAATGCTCTAAAATAACCCTTCAAAGGAAATACATTTTTAAAATAACAGATTTTTTGGCAAATAATTTAATAAAATAAAAGTTTCATTCATCTATGTAGATCATAATAAATGTTTTTAATAAGCATGAAATTATAACTCTGAAGTGTGCTAAAATGAAACCACCTGCTAAGGGTGAGAGAACAAAAATAAACATCATTTTTCCAAATAAGAGGAATTTATTACCTTTGAATCAAAGCATGTGGATTTGTTCAAACTGGCAATAAAGGAATATGGAAACACAAATCATAGAAAGTCATATTTTAGATTTCTAAAAGACTTCAAAGTGAAGAGTATACATTTTTTAAATGCTACATAATGCTACATAATGACAAGATGACAGGTTGTGACAAATAGCATTTTAAAGCTCTACTCATAATGGAACGGAAGGTGTCATTTCCCTATAATTTTATATATGTCATTAATTTACTATATCTGGATACAACACATTACCAAACAGATGTTCATCAAAGACTAAATCATTTTTAATGGAACATAATAATTTGAACCTACATTTATTAATCATTTTTTTCGATCTAACATTTATAGTGTCACTAAACATTTTATCAGTTGTCGACAAAATTCAAAAAAAATAGGATAAAAAGTCGTTTTTCGAAAAGTAGATTTTCTTTGAAATTTGCGTTTAAACGAAAATATTTGCTGATAGTTTTAAAACTTTAAATGTAATTTTATATATATCTGACCTATCAGATTATATAAAATTTTTGGAGAAAATATGACTTATTTTTTTGATCTTGGTTGAAGGTATTAATAAAGAGCAACTGTTTGTATTATTTGTATTGTGATATCTTAGTTAATAAACATGAGTAACTGGTATAAAATATGTTTTTTTAAAAATTTTTTTTATTTACTTGACAGAGATCACAGGAAGGCAGAGAGGCAGGCTGAGAGAGAGGAATGGAAGCAGGCTCCCTGCTGAGAAGAGAGCCCACTGTGGGACTCAATCCCAGGAACCTGGAATCATAACCTGAGCCGAAGGCAGAGATTTTAACCCATTGAGCCACCCTGGTGCCCTAAAATAGGTTTTTTTTTTTTATATAGAATTATAGTTCTTGCCAAAATATGGAACTAGCTGGAACTGAATGCCTCCTTCAAAGTCAGCTCTGGAGAAATTATGCAAGTGTAATATAGAACTATTTCGGATATGTACCAAAAACAAAGAAATGATGATAAATTCCTTAAAAGACTCAAAGTTGCTCTTGACTGGTATGTTTCAAGCTCTATTCCTGGTTTGAGGACAGTTTTTAACAGGCCTGTCACTGTAGAAAAATCAGCTGGATGTTTAGAGGCGATCAGAACTGTACAAAAACCTTGAAGGGGTAAAGACTTGAAAATTCTTTAGAGAGATTAGCTCACTAAGGCATTATTCATCCACACATTTTCCTCCAAACAATTAAGACTGATGGACGAGGGGCACCTGAGGTGCTCTCTCATCACGTGGGTGGTGGGTTAAGCAACTGCCTTCATCTCAAGTCATGGTCTCTGGGTCCTGGGATCCAGCCCCACATTGGGCTCTGCACAAAAGGAAGCCTGCTTCCCTCCCTGCTTGCCTGCCTCTCTGCTTACTTGTGATCTCTTTCTCTCTCTCTCTGTGTCCAATAAATAAATAAAATCTTTAAAAAAAGGCTGATGGATGCTAAATTATGAAAACTGCTCCCTCCAAATGATGCTTCTTCGTAAGGATTTAAGAATTTAAAATTGAAACTTGATCGTAGGATTTATCTTATAGAATAACATCAAGTGAAGGCAGTTATTATTAGTTCTGAAGTATTTGTGATTCTGAATTCTTGGCCTCATTAGTAAATTTATTTTTTAGAAATTATTATTTAATATATAATAATATATATAATATACTATATGTAACATATATAACATATATAATATATAGTAAATTCATTCATTCATTTATTATTTATTTATTTATTATTATTATGTATTTATTTATTAACTCAAACACAAGAAAATGAATGACCTGATTGAAAAAATTGGCAAGGACTGGAACAGACACCTCACTGAAGAAGATAATGAGATGGCAATAAGGATATGAAAAGATGCTGTGATGATCCACAGCATGTCTAATTAAGGAATTGTAAATTAAAATAAAAAGAGGGGCGCCTGGATGGCTCAGTGGGTTAAGCCGCTGCCTTTGGCTCAGGTCATGATCTCAGGGTCCTGGGATGGAGTTCCACGTTGGGCTCTCTGCTCAGCAGAAGCCTGCTTCCCTTTCTCTCTCTCTGACTGCCTCCCCGTCTTCTTGTGATCTCTCTCTGTCAAATAAATAAATAAAATCTTTTTAAAAAATAAATAAATAAATAAAACAATGATATATCAATACACATCTATTAGAATGGCTAAAATCCAAAATACTGACAACATAAAATGCTTTTGATGATGAGGAACAAGAGAAACTGTCATTCATTCTGGTGAGAACACCAAAATGGTGCTACCACTTTGGAAGACAGTTGGGCAGTTTCTTACAAAACTAAACATATTCTTACCATATGATCCAGCAATCGTGCTCCTTGGTACTCACCCAAAAGAGCGAAAACTTTGTGTACACAGAATCCTGCATATAAACCTGTGTTTGTAACAGCTTTACCCATAAGTGCCAAGAGTTGGAAGTAACCAAGATGTCCTTAAGGTGGAGAATGGATAGATAAACTGTGGTCCATTGAAACAATGGGATATGATTCAGCGATAAAGAGAAATGGCTATCAAGCAATGAAAAGACATGGAACAAACTTAAAATCCGTCATAATAAGTGAAAGAAGTCAATTTGAAAAAGATTCATGTTGCAAGGTTCCAACTATATGACCTTCTAGAAAAGGCAGAACTATGCAAATGGTATAAAGGTCAGCGGTTTTTGTAGCAGTTAGGAGAGGAGGAGGATGAACAGGCAGAGCACAGAGGATTTTTAGGCCAGTGAAAATGTTCTGTATGACATGTATGATATTTTTAGATATATATCGCTACACAGTTGTCAAAATGCATAAGATACTATACCAAGAGTGAACTCTATGAGAAAAGGTTTTTTTTAAGATTTTATTTATTTATTTGACAGGCAACAAAGCAGGCAGAGAGGCAGGCGGGGAAAGCAGGGGTTGGGGGAAAGCAGGCTCCCTGCCAAGCAGAGAGTCTGGTCTGGGGCTCGATGCCAGGACCGTGAGATTATGACCTGAGCCGAAGGCAGAAGCCTTAACCCACTGAGCCACCCTGGTGACCCACCAAGAGTGAACTCTAATGTAAACTGTGGACTTTGGGGTGATAATGATGTGTCAGTGTAGGGTCAGTGAGCGTGAAAAATTATCACCGTGGTACAGGATGTGGATAATGGGGAAGGCTGTGTGTATGTAGGGAAAGGGAATTTTACTTTGATCCCCAAACTACTCTAAAAAAATGCAGTCTGTTAAAAAAAACTTTATAATGCAATATAATACAAAACAAGAATGCATATCAAGAGAGAAATAATGTTTAAAGGGAATGAAGAACTTCAGTAATGTGTACCTAGGGATTTTGATTGCACATTTGTAGGAAGTTCACATTGTCATTAGCAATTGTTTATCTGTGAAGTAGAAGTAACATAAAGAGTGATGAAAAACTCAAAAATGCAACATTAAAAAAATGCCATCTATGGGCTCTTAAAAAATGGAACAAAATTTGCTTGGCTTTTTAAGCTTTGTGGGGAATTAAGGGACAGAATTTAAATTCAGCTTTATAAAAGATTGGATAATATGATTCTACAAAGAAGGCTCCTCTGAGTAACATAGAAATGAACATGGTAGCAGAAAGTGGAAAAAAGGTTACATCTCTTGTGAGCTCATGTTCTCTGAAACCCTGTCACTTGATGGAGACAGTAACTGTTTGATGAATAGCAAATGGTAGTATTTCAGATTCCCGGGATTTTCACTAAGAATCGTGAATTGATTTTTTAAAAATATGTAAAGAATGTCTACAGTGCAAGTACCTGCAAATAATTGACATATTGGAGAGAATATTTTAATCAGCAGAGAAGGTCAAAATGACAAAGTTCCAGGATCAGAGTAAACATATGGAATTAAAAAATAAAAAATTAAAAAAAAGATTTTTTTGAAAGGACTTTTTTTTTAAAGGATTTTAAACAAAAGTCCTTTTTAAGAGACAGTTGGCTGTTTAAACCAAAAGTACAACTCACTGAAAGAATCGCTGCATTATTTATTGGGGTAGAAAGGACCTGGAATGTAGAAAGACCTATTCTGCAGAGGAAAAAATAGAATCACTAACAGGCCTCATGCCTTGCACAGCCAGTGGCTAGAATTCCTGCCTCATGAGACCCTGTGCTAGAAGGCCGCTAGAACCATCTCAACTATGTTAGTCTATCTTGGAAGCCAACAAGTGTTTTCCCAGTTAAGAGCACGGTAACAATCAGTCACGTTATGTTATAATGATTGTCAATATCTTTAAAAGCCTTGTCAAGTTCCTTTTTGAGTAACCCTCACCCCAACCTTAGAGAAATTTATCTGTGGTTCACCTCTTTGAAATACCTCATTGTTGTTCCACATTTACCATAGCCAAAAAAAAAAAAAAAAGCTTTTTATTAACAAATTGTTCAGAAAGGGGCGCCACTGTAAACGATGAGAGTTATCGCTGCTGGGACAACTTTGTTGCAGAAACAGCTGAAAGCAATCAGGTCAGACAGAGCCAAGGGCTGGAGGGATTTTTAAAATTACAAAAAAAAAACGAACCAAATCAAACCAAAACAAAAATCAAAACCAATGGCCAAGATTTCAAGTTTGCTACTAAAGGTATGACATTCTCCTAAGACATGGGTGTGACTTGATCAATATATTTATATATTTATATATTTATATATGATGCAGCAAATCCACGTTGATTAAAAATTACCAGATATGGGGGCTCCTGGAGGGCTCAGTGGATTAGGCCTCTGCCTTCGGCTCACATCATGATCTCAGTGTCCTGGGATTGAGTCCCGCATTGGGCTCTCTGCTCAGCAGGGAGCCTGCTTCCTCTTCTCTCTCTTTGCCTGCCTCTCCATACTTGTGATCTCTCTCTGTCAAATAAATAAATAAAATCCTTAAAAGAAAAACAATTACTAGGGGTGAAATACATCGGGGGTATGGGAAGAAAAATTATTTCACCTGATCTGACTAGGAAGTGGTTGAAGCCTGAATTAAAGTGCTATAAAAAGAATAAAGACCTGGGAAATATATGGGGAAAAAATCCCTAGAAAAACAGCAATAATAACTGGCTGCTCTTTATTGAACCAGATCCTGTGGTAGGCAAAGAAGAGCTGGTTTTAGCCAGAGGATGATCACCGTTTGTCTTCATGATCTGGCATTCCTGCAAGCCAGGCATGGGGCACTGCACTAGAGCTGCAAATGCTGGGGGGCCCTCACTGTCCCTTTTCTCTTCTCAGGGGGACAACGGGCATGTCCATGGTGCAGTGTGACAGGTTTTACCACAGGGAGATAAAAGACTGCCAAGGGTAGGTTGGAGCTGGAAAAAGCCACTTAGGAACAGATTTTCAGGGGAGGTGATAGACAAGGGCAATGCGAAGAATGAGGATGAGTGTGTCAAGTTCCAAAGTGCCAGGTGGCAGCACAGTGCATTCGGGAAACTACAGCAAGTTCATGTCAACCGACAGCTGATCTGGCAGCATCACCTGGGGATGGAGGCTGAGCCCCGGGGTTAACACTGGGGCTGAGATGGTTTGTATACTATGCCGAGGAGGTGAGGTACTACACAGTGGGGGCACAGGGAGCTACCGGAGGATTTCAAATATCAGAATCGTAACCATAATAGAGTATTTCATTGCATCCTAGCTTTCATCAAGGGTAAGATGCACTATAGTTTATGTTCAACTAAGAAAGAGAAATGCTGTCAGTTAAACTAGGATATGTCCTCAAGTGCAAGGTGAGTGCCACCTTAAGAGATATTAAAATGGGGGGGGGGGAGACACAAATCGTAGAACAAGTAAACTGTGGTACTAGAATAATTAAGAAAGTTCGAACACTTGGATCAACAAAAAAAAGTGATTATTGCTTACCATGTGCCCCAAACTATATTAAGTCTTAGAACAAGAGACGTTCTCATCTTGATGCCCCGCAGCTGTTAGACCCAAGGTACAGAGGGCAGTAGCCAACGACCAGCAGGCCCCAAGTGCCATGTGCAGACTCTAAGAGCAACTGCCTTTGAGAGAGGAAACTGTTGAGAGTGGGCCTTCTGAGGTAGAGAATTACTAGCTGGGAAAGGAGGAAAATTGACACAGAATCGGAATGGATGCCCCTACATGACAGAGTTGGTGAAACTTCCCTTCTCAGAGATCTTGAGGCTCCTCAGAAATGTATTTTTCATTTTGGACGGAACATTCAGGATAAATATGATCTGTTCGAGTTCCTCTTCTCTCATCAGGACTGTTTCTTAGGCTTCACTGGCACAAGAAAAGGGTTTTGATAGTCCAGGGTAAATCCAGCCAAAAGCAAAGCACAGTATCTATGAAAAACTAACCACTCAGAAGAGAACAACAGATAAAAGGCCAGGACGACCTGACCCTGCAGGTTAGGTTAGGTTGGTCTGGAAACAGGGGTAGAGGGGAAGTACCCATCTCCTGCTAGAAGAGTTAGAGAAGACCCCTTCCGGAGTCCCACCAGGAGAGGAGAGCAGTAGGTGGTGATGATGAAGAATATTTTAATCAGCAGAGAAGGTCAAAATGACAAAGTTCCAGGATCAGAGCAAACATATGGGATTAAAAAATAAAAAATAAAAAAAAAGATTTTTTTGAAAGGACTTTTTTTTAAAGGACTTTAAACAAAAGTCCTTTTTAAGAGACAGTTGGCTGTTTAAACCAAAAGTACTACTCACTGAGAGATTCGCCGCATTATTTATTGGGGTAGAAAGGACCTGGAATGTAGAAAGACCCATTCTGCAGAGGAAAAAATAGAATCACTAACAGGCCTCATGCCTTGCACAGCCAGTGGCTAGAATCCCTGCCTCATGAGACCCTGTGCTAGAAGGCCGCTAGAACCATCTCAACTATGTTAGTCTATCTTGGAAGCCAACAAGTGTTTTCCCAGTTAAGAGCACGGTAACAATCAATCACATTATGTTATAATGATTGTCGATATCTTTAAAAGCCTTGTCAAGTTCCTTTTTGAGTAGCCCTCACCCCACCCTTAGAGAAATCTATCTGTGGTTCACCTCTTTGAAATACCTCATTGTTGTTCCACATTTAAGACACAATGAAGAAATAAAATTGACAATGATTTCCAGATTTTAAAAGTCACTTGCCAATCAATCCAAATTGTGAGTTTGATCGGTTACCGAACACTTTATAATGCACCCCCAGTAATTTTACAGAGATTATTTTTTTCTTACCAATTCTTGATTATTCTGTCTTGCAATGCAGAGAAAGCTAACTAATTTAAAATAAACTCCGTTAATTTTGATTGTTATAAACTTAAAATTGATTAATTTCCATATACAGTGTTTAAAATATTCACAATTTACATTAAATATATATTCTGTGTATACCTTGGAAAAATTATACTGCAAATTGAAATTAAAATGATGTTGTATATAGCTGCAAGAAGCCACCTGTCCCATTTCATCTTACTATATATAGTTGTGTCAGGTAATTTATAAAATCCCTACTGCATAACAAATCTATTTTTTTGTTGGAATGGGTAGTAATGTTTGTTCTTATTTCTAAATAATATTTGGTCTATGAGTGCATCTGCAATTGTATTTTTCCTAAGGGGCTTCATGGTCTTGAACTGAGAAAGCTCAGATCATTAAACATCAAAATAATATAATTTGACATAATTAGACATCAAGGAAATGCAATTAAAATGACACTGAGATATCACTACACACTTATCAGAATGGCTAAAATAAAATATAATGACAAGACCAAAAGAAAAATATATACCATTTGATGATACACAATGGCAAGTTGTACCATAACTTAACCATCTCAGACTAGTGTAGTGTTAAATTTGTTTTTCTAAGCAATGTTTTGGGTCATTTACCACTTTTCAAGGATTTAAAGTGCTATCATTTTACTTAAAACTGTGAAATTTGGTCAGATTTAAATTTCAATTTATGTTAAAACATTCTGTAAACTGTGTTAAACTTTGACATTTGTTCCCTCAGTTCAGTGAATAACACTATATCATATTTTGAAAAATACACTAATTTTCATTTTAAAAAATATCCATTTTTCCTCTTATGGTAATTATTAATATGAATTAATAGTAGAATTTGATATGGTTCCATATGACCATAAATCCTTTATTGTATATTATCAAATTTAATAATGAATATAATGTACTTCTTTGGACAAGTTTTAAAGACCAGTCTACTTTAAAAAAAAAAAATGGAGACGCACTTCTTCAGTTCACACAAATTTCATTTTATTATATATAACCTCCGATAGATTTCAACAAATCATAATTTATTAAAATTATGTCTATTTAAAATCTCATAGAAGAGTAAAACCATCAAAAATAAAAATAAACACGCACAACACACACACATCACCCCTGTAGTGGCAAATCACAATTGCTGTAACAATACATTAGACATTCCAGAGTTAAGGGCTATCAAAATTTCCATCAGTGACAAAAAGATTTGTATCCAAATGGACTGATTTTCCAGAATCCACGAAAAAGTCTCCTAGGGTTTATTTAAAGATAAATATTTGAACAAATATTTCTTAAATTTAGGAAATTCAGAACATACGATTAAAGAATATTTGCAGTGCAGACTATATTCAATCCTTCCTTCAAAATGTGCCTTTGAGTACATAATTCTGTTTTATCTATCTAAATTGAGCTGCCCTCCAAGGAAGTTTTCTAAAATGTGTGTCTCTGTGTGATAAATGTTCTAAGACCTAACATGCTTCATTGTATTTTTACTGTGCTCTCAAATTTAATCAATAATTTGGCTTGATGTATAATATCTAGTTTCAAATATCTTTTCCATCTATACAAACACCCAGCTGTCTCCTTTATATGCTATTACTATTGAGAATTCTGCTGTCAGTATTATTCTTGTACATTTTAGGTGATCTGTTCTTCTCTTGGGCATCATTTATGCTCTTCTCTCTTTTTTTGATATTCTTAAAGCTCACCATAATATATATGAGTGTTTTTAAAAAGATTTTATTTATTTATTTGACAGAGAGAAATCACAAGTAGTTGGAGAGGCAGGCAGAGAGAGAGAGAGGAGGAAGCAGGCTCCCCGCCGAGCAGAGAGCCCCATGCGGTACTCGATCCCAGGACCCTGAGATCATGACCTGAGCCGAAGGCAGCGGCTTAACCCACTAAGCCACCCAGGCGCCCTATATGAGTGGTTTTTTGTGTGTGTGGTTTTTGTTTTGTTTTGTTTCTGATTTCTCATGTTTGGCATCATTTTAAGTCTGGTATCTTTTATCTTTCTTTAATTCTCCAAAATTTATCTCAGTACTTATTTAAATATTTTCTTTATTTTTTTTCTCTTCTTCTGCTGCATTTGGGCAGAAGTCATTAATTTGTTTGTTTTTGTTTTTTTCCCAACTCACTTATTCATTTTACAGCTATATTCATCTTAGTCTCCATTTATTGTATTCTTTATTTCAACAATTTTCACTTAATTTATATTCACAGTATAGTATCTTTCTTTTCTTTGTATATGTATATCATTATTTTATCATATACTTTTAAGCTATTTTTTAAAATATTTTATTTATATATTTGACATTGAGAAATCACAAGTAGGCAGAGGGGCGGGCAGAGAGAGAGGAAGGAAAGCAGGCTACCTGCTGAGCAGAAAGCCTGATGTGGGGCTTGATCCCAGGACCCTGAGATCATGACTTGAACCGAAGGCAGCGGCTTAACCCACTGAGCCACCCAGGTGCCCCTTTTAAGCTATTTTTTAAAAGTACAGTCATTCTCTTTTTTAAAATATTTTATTTATTTATTTATTTGACAGAGAGAGATCACAAGTAGACGGAGGGCAGGCAGAGAGAGAGAGAGAGAGAGAAGCCGACTCTCTGCTGAGCAAAGAGCTCAGGATTTGATCCCAGGACCCTGAGATCATGACCTGAGCTGAAGGCAGTAGCTTAATCCACTGAGCCACCTAGGCGCCCCTAAGCTATTTTTTAAATTCCTGTTCCAATAACACTTGGATTGCCATATAAAGTTAACCACATCATCTTTTTTAGGTAAGTAATTGTACTTTTTATGTGCATAGTTATTTTGGTCCATGAGTTCAGCTCCTCTTAGGATCATCACATCTCTGTAAAGTCTGGGTATGCTAGGATTTTCTAAGCAACAATAAAATACATTGAAACCTGGTAGCTTAATTATAATAATGTTTTCTTTCTCAATCATTCACAATAGCATTACATTCTGAATAGCTTCCTTCTATTTTGCAGCTATAGTGTTTTTGGAAAAACTTGAATTGTGATATCACTGTGATAATGTGAATTAGTCAGGGTTTTTTCAGAGAATAGGGAAGAGAAAAAAAAAAAAAGGAGGAAGATATTCTCCAGGGCCAACTCTAGAAGTGACTATTAAAACATCTGTCCAAATTCAATTGAAAAAAAACTCAGAAATGCCATCTCCAGTGAAATACAAAGAAGAGTATATATAGTTCTGGGCACACACATCTCATTTGACCCAATGATGTACAACAATGAAAGACTGAAGGCCAATCACCACTCCATGGGAGAATTTAAAAATAAATTTACTAATGAGGCCAAGAATTCAGAATCACAAATACTTCAGATCTAATAATAACTGCCTGAACTTGATGTTATTCTGTAACATAAATCCTACGATCAAGTTTCAATTTTAAATTCTTACAATTTTAAATTCTTAAATCCTTATGAAGAAGCATCATTTGGAGGGAGCAGTTTTCATAATTTATCATCCATCAGCCTTTTTTAAAAGATTTTATTTATTTATTGGACACAGAGAGAGAGAGAGAGAGATCACAAGTAAGCAGAGAGGCAAGCAAGTAGGGAGGGAAGCAGGCTTCCTTTTGAGCAGAGCCTGATGTGGGGCTGGATCCCAGGACCCAGAGACCATGACTTGAGATGAAGGCAGAGGCTTAACCCACCACCCACGTGATGAGAGAGCCCCTCAGGTGCCCCTCATCCATCAGTCTTAATTGTTTGGAGGAAAATGTGTGTATGAATAATGCCTTAGGGAGCTAATCTCTCTAATCTCTCTAAATTTTTTTCTAAAGAATTTTCAAGTCTTTACCCCTTCAAGGTTTTTGCACAGTTCTGATAGCCTCTAAATATCCAGCTGATTTCTACAGTGACAGGCCTGTTAAAAACTGTCCTCAAACCAGGAATAGAGCTTGAAACATACCAGTCAAGAGCAACTTTGAGTCTTTTAAGGAATTTATCATCATTTCTTTGTTTTTGGTACATATCCGAAATAGTTCTATATTACACTTGCATAATTTCTCCAGAGCTGACTTTGAAGGAGGCATTCAGTTCCAGCTAGTTCCATATTTTGGCAAGAACTATAATTCTATATAAAAAAAGAACATATTTTAGGGTGCCTGGGTGGCTCAGTGGGTTAAAATCTCTGCCTTCGGCTCAGGTTATGATTCCAGGTTCCTGGGATTGAGTCCCACAGTGGGCTCTCTTCTCAGCAGGGAGCCTGCTTCCATTCCTCTCTCTCTGCCTGCCTCTCTGCCTTCCTGTGATCTCTGTCAAGTAAATAAAAAAAATTTTTTTAAAAACATATTTTATACCAGTTATTCATGTTTATTAACTAAGATATCACAATACAAATAATACAAACAGTTGCTCTTTATTAATACCTTCAACCCAGATCAAAAAAATAAGTCATATTTTCTCCAAAATTTTTATATCATCTGATAGGTCAGATATATATAAAATTACATTTAAAGTTTTAAAACTATCAGCAAATATTTTCATTTAAATGCAAATTTCAAAGAAAATCTACTTTTCCAAACACGACTTTTTATCCTATTTTTTTTTAATTTTGTCGACAACTGCTAAATTGTTTAGCGAGACTATAAATGTTAGGTCGAAAAAATGATTGATAGATGTAGGATCAAAATATTATGTTCCATTAAAAATGATTTAGTCTTTGATGAACATCTGTTTGGTAATATGTTGTATCCAGATACAGTAGTAAATTAATGACATTTATAAAATTATAGGGAAAAATGACACCTTCCGTTCCATTATGAGTAGAGCTTTTAAAATGCTATTTGTCACAACCTGTCATCTTGTCATTATGTAGCATTATGTAGCATTTAAAAAATGTATACTCTTCACTTTGAAGTCTTTTAGAAATCTAAAATATGACTTTCTATGGTTTGTGTTTCCATATTCCTTTATTGCCAGTTTGAACAAATCCACATGCTTTGATTCAAAGGTAATAAATTCCTCTTATTTGGAAAAATGATGTTTATTTTTTTTCTCTCACCCTTAGCAGGTGGTTTCATTTTAGCACACTTCAGAGTTATAATTTCATGCTTATTAAAAACATTTATTATGATCTACATAGATGAATGAAACTTTTATTTTATTAAATTATTTGCCAAAAAATCTGTTATTTTAAAAATGTATTTCCTTTGAAGGGTTATTTTAGAGCATTCAGAGAGGATCTAGGAGTGTGGTATTATGCAATTTTTAGTAGGTATGAAATGGTTATTTATATGATTGTTTCTTTAAGGCTTATGTATATTGTCCATTATATGCTATAAAATATTTTGAAATTAAATTTAAGGTATGTTTTACATAGTTTATTTTTTTGGAAAAAAATATTGAAATGACTTATGAAATTCAGTATACTCTCAACATTAATTTTTTCTGAAATTTACCAATTGTTTACTGAACCTATTATATGGCAGATATTACTTCAGACTACACTGGTAAATGAAATACTTGGCTTTCTAGAACTTTTATTTAAAGGGTGAGACAATTAAAAGCTATAAACCTTAACAGAAATTGCATAGTGCATTCAAAAATGATGAGTACAATGGGGAAAAAGAAAAATTAGATCAGGGTGAGAAAAATCAAGGTTGCTAGGAAGGGGATGGGGAGTTAAGAATTTTAATAGGAAGATCAGGGTAGTTACAATGAAGCTGACAATTGAACAAAGGTATGGAAAGGTGATGAATTTGCCCAGAACTATCAGCAATAAGGTCACTCCAGACAAAGGAATTGGCTATCTTGAAGGCCATAAGGTTGGATCGTGCCTGGCATAGCTGAGGAATAGCAAGGAGGCCACTGTGAGGGACTGAAGAGTAGCAGGGAAAGAGGTCACAGAGGTTAAATGAGTGGCTAGATCATGTAAAAACTTAGAAGTCATTGTAAAATTCTGGCTTTTATATTTGGAAATTTACTGTATGATAGAATTTCTGCTAATAACTGAGAGTTCAAATGTCCATAAAATTTCAAGGATTCTTATTCTAGTAAGACAGAATAAAGAAAAAGAGTTCATATTTTCACATGGTGTAAAAAATGCTCGGAGATCCAAGTGTAGGAAGCTATGGGAGCAACAGAAGAAGGCACTAAAATCACACCAATATATTTGATGACTGTGACTATATATAAATTTGTATTTTCTAGATTTTTTTATAGTCATGGAATCACACAGTATATACTATTCATTGCCTGGCTTTTCTTTTTTCAGCACCATAACTTTGAGAATCTCCAATTGTAAATAGTTCATTTTGATGTTGAATAGTAATCTCTTTAATGAATAGATCATAATTTGTCTTTGCTCTATTGATGGACATTTATGAACATTTCCACTATTTTCAATTCTTAAAAATAAAGCTGCTATGTAATTCATAAACAAGTCCTTGTATGAACATAGGGTTTGTTTCTCTTGGTTAAATGCCTAGAATTAAAATGGCTATTTGTGTAACTGCAACATATTTTGCATTTAAAAAAATTTCAAACAATTTTCCAATGTGGTGGTATCATGATATATGTCAACAACAGTTTAGATTTTTTGTTGCTTCTCAATCTAGCTCAGACGAAGTTAGCCTTTATAATTTTAGCCATTCTAATAGATATGTAAGCATGTCTCATGATTTTAATTTGTATTTCTTTAATGTCTAAATGTTGAGAAATTTGTCATGTGCTTATATCCTTTGGGTGACATGTCTCTTCAATACTATTCTTCACATGTAAAATTGGATACTCTGTTTGGTTATTACTAAGGTTTTTTATTTTTATTCATTTTTTAATAATCAGAGTAGATGTCCATTATCAGATATATAATTTGCAAATCCCTTCTACCATCTTTACGGTTTCTCAATGGAGCTTTGATAGCTGTGTCTTTCAAGAAATATGCTAATTCTTTCCTGGTACACGGAGGTATGACTAGAACATTATCAATGTTGACCTTTGCAAAGAAAATCATGGCTTAAGATATATGTAGTCTGCAGCTGTTGGGAGTGTTCTGTAATATCAAGCATATCTAGTTAGTTGATAATTTTGTTCAAGTCTTACATATCTTACCAATTTGATGACCATTTGTCTATATAATCTTAAAATAAAGGTGTTGAAATTTTTTTTCCATTTCTCTTCTAAGGTAGAAGTTATGATTTTTGTTCTTAGTTTTTCCCTATATATCCCCAAATCTGTTATTAGTATTAAAAAGTCAAGAATTATTATACTCCCTGATGAATTCATCCTTTTACTCTTCTGTAATTTTGACTTGATCTTTATGTCTGATAATGAAATTTGCTTTAAAATCACTTTTCATTATCTTGATATAACCACCAAAGTTATAGTGTGATTAGTGTTAATATAGCATATTTTTTCTTTTACTTTTTAAAGCACTTCTATATTTAATCCTGAAAAAAAAAACAGCTTTTTTTAGCTCTGGAAGCATCTTTCTAAATTATCTTTTATCTTTTTTTTTTTTTTTTATGAATCAGTAGCAATTTTTGTTAAGGGACCTAAACTGAAAGTAGGTTTAGAACTTTATTTATTTAGTTATGTATTTAGTAAAAGATTTTATTTTGTTTATTGACAGCGAGAGAGAGAGAGAGAGAGAGAGAGAGGAAGCGCACAAGCGGGGGTAAATCACGTGCAGAGGGAGAGGAAGAAGCAAGCTCCTTGGGGTGCAAGTAGTCCCATGCAGGGCTGGATCCCTGTACACTGGAATCATGACCTCAGCCAAAGGCAAACATCTGCTTAAACAACTGAGTCATCCAGGCATCCCTAGAAAATTAAAAAAAAAAAAACCTTTTAAAAACATTTTGTTTGTTTTTTTTTAATATTTTATTTATTTGACAGACAGAGAGACAGGAAGAGGAACTATAAGCAGGGCAGAGGGAAAAGGAGAAGCAGGTTTCCCACTGAGCAGAGAGCCTGATGTGGGGCTCCATCCCAGGACCCTGGGATCATGACCTGAAAAGAAGGGACACTTATGGAGGAAGCCACCCAGACACCTCTTTTCTTTGTTTTTAATATATGGCAACTGATGTTTCCCAGCCACGAGGAGCATATTACCCATTGATTAAATCTTTGATAACAACCTATTTACAAAGGTGTGTAAATATATACTTACTCAGATTTATACACTTTGTGTTTTCTTCATAGTTTGGGGGCTGGACCCCATGGTCACAACACTGCTTCCAGTCTTTGCCTTCCCATCTTTTGATACCAGGTATTTGGTCAGCAAAGCAAATTAGTATCAAAATTAATAAGCCCTTGGCACCATATCTCTGGAGCAGGGGTTGCTCTTAGCCAGCAAGCCCAGAGCAGTTGACCTCCCCTCGCTAGTGCTATAGCCCCAAGGACTAGGTCCCTGCCACCAGAACTCAGTCTTACATGTTATGCTAAGCAGACAAAACCAAAACAGGAAAGCTCCGACAGCTTTCACTGGCATGCCTCATCTCCCACTCCCTCGATGTCCAGGCAGTACCAGATGCCAGGGAGGGGTCTTGGTCCAACATATGGGAGGGAAGGAAGTAGCCACGAGCAAGTACCTGCCTCTCTGTGCCTTTCTTTCATGAGCAGGTTGTAAGGAGGAGGAAGAGGAAGGGGAAGAGAGGTGAACTTCAAGGGGTGAAGGCCTCAGGTAGGCAGCTGGCTCCTGCCAGTAGGAAAGGGACAAAGGAGAAGGCAGTGAGTCTTGCAGGGAGGGTGGGGGGTAAGGGTTACAGCTTATGACGGAATCTGGACAGGAATAATAGGGATACTAGTCATTTGAGTCCACCATTGGCAAGCTGGGCTGGGTGTCAGGGCAGATAGGCCTCCCTGAGCAACGGCACATGAGAGAAGGTGGAATTCTTCTCTGAGGAGCAGGTGGAGCTTTGGGTGTTGGGAAAGCATAGACAGTATTGTTCCAGGGCCAAGGACAGGTCCGGGTACTCCTGGTTGGAGGTCAAGGCCACAGTATGATCCAGGTCTTCTACCACCAGCTTGAAGGAACCACATGCCAGCCACCCCTCATTATTGTGTATAACTCCCTGGTGCACTTATTGGCTTATCCATCAAATGACTCCTTCAGCAGCTTGAAAACCACCTCCACAGGCACTCCAGGATATGGGAGGCTTCCAGAGTGAAGATTTTGCACAGGATCACCCCAAAAGACCAGAAGTCACTCTGGTGGATGTAGATCTGGTCAAACATGGCCTTAGGGACCATCCACTTCACAGGCAGTCCACTGTTGGTTGTCTTTTTATAGTAACTGATGTGGTGATATCTCTGGCAAGGCTGAAGTCTGAGATCTTCATCATGCTGTCCTTTGTCACCAGCACTTCCCTGGTGGCCAGGTCTTGGTGTATGCACTTCTTGGAGGCAAGGTACTCCATGCCTCAGGCTACATGATAGGCACAGGATACCAGGTCCTTGGAGGAGAGTTGCTCTGCTGCATTGTGGCTGATATTGTAACAGTACTCCAGGTCAGGAGGCCTCTGGGCCTGCAGGTACTCCTGTATGTTGTCTTTGGAGGCATATTCCATGAGAGTGTACAAAGGACCGTCCTGTGTGCAGGACCCAGCAGGTTGATGGTGTCCTTGTGCTGTCCAATCATCTTCATCATCTCCATTTCTGAGATTAGGTTTGACAGGCCTTTCTCTGTTGCATCTGACTTCAACATCTTCACAGACACTTTAGTCAAATGGTTGGATTTGTCTTTGTCCAGCCCAATGGCCTCCTCCAACACCACCTGCCCAAAGTAGGCCTGTCTTAGGGGTCTGCCTAAACTGCCTACAACCAGCCTGCCTCAAGGCAGTTATGAACTCTAGATTATCCTCAAAAACATTAAACCACAAGCTAAAAGTTCTCTTCACTAGGTCTCTGTCGCAGGTCTAAGATTCTTATCTTTCATCATTTATCTTTTTCCTAATTCTTATTTTCAGTATAGTTTATTTGGCTTCCAGGTGTTTCCCCTGGTTTCTGTATGCTGTTTCATAGGGAAGAGTTATCCTGTCATAAAATTATTTCTTGAGCATTCATTACATCTCTCAGTTAAAATGGGTTCTTTTATGGTATTGATTCATTTGAGTTTTCTCAAAATGGGAAGAATTTTCAAAATGGTGTTTTCCTCAAGGTTCACAGTATGTCTTAGCCTCACCTTTACTCTTTTTGAAATTCACTTTTCAAATTCTTGTCCCTCTTTTTATCTTTTTAAATTAATGTTTTATTTTTACTATTCTTTTATTTGAGTATAGTTGATATTCAGTGTTACATTGGTTTCAGGTTTGAAATATCTCCATACATTATTCTATGATCACTACAAATATAGCCACCATCTGTCACCATATAACACTATTATGATATCATTGACTATATTCTCTACACTGTCCCATATCTCTTTTTAAAATCTCTGATATTTATGTTTTCTGTTATTCCAATTTTCGACCATCATTTTACTTGGTTACTTTAATAAAATGTGCCTGATTACACACTCTTTGCTGAAAACCATAGCATTTGATTTATAGTAGTCTTCTTCTTATTTTTTTTTAATTAACATATAATGTATTATTAGCCCCAGGGGTACAGGTCTGTGAATCGCCAGGTTTACACACTTCACAGCACTCACCACAGCACATACCCTCCCCAATGTTCATAACCCCACCACCCTCTCCCTATCCTCCCCACCCCCCCGGCAACTCAGTTTGTTTTGTGAGATTAAGAGTCTCTTATGGTTTGTCTCCCTTCCGATCCCAACTTGTTTCATTTACTTTTTTCCTGTCCCCCATATTGCACTTCCATTTCCTCATATCAGCGAGATCATATGATAGTGTCTTTCTCTGGTTGACTTATTTTGCTAAGCATAATACCCTCTAGTTCCATCCATGTCATCGCAAATGGCAAGATTTTATTTCTTTTGATGGCTGCATAGTATTCCATCATATATATATACCATTCATTTGTTGATGGACATCTAGGTTCTTTCCATAGTTTGGCTATTGTGGATATTGCTGCTATAAACATTTGGTGCACGTGCCCCTTTGGATCATATAGTAGTCTTTACCTCTATCAGAACCCCAGGAAGCTTTATTTATTTATTTACTCACATAAACAGATGATCCAACACAACGTTTTGATGTTCAAATGTATTATAATATCTTACCGCTTAACACTATGCTTACTGCTTTCTTTCACTGTCTGTCTAAATCCTCATCATCACTATGCCATTTAATCAGAAAGAACATTTGAACTCAGAGTTCTCTCCATATCAGGGAATGAAGACTCCACCCTTCTGTTTGTGCAGGTAAAATAAATGTTGATATTGTCTGTCCTGCACATACTCCATCCTGTTCACCAGAATATTCACCATCAAAATATATACAAAATAAAAACCATACCTCACCACTTCTATTATTACCCAGCATGCTAAAATCACCATCATATGTTCCTGAATTATTGACTTGATTGATAACACCACTTCCACACATACTGCACTCCTTTCTCCCTGCAAATTTATTTTGGTACAGCAACTTAACCTAAAAATCAAGTCAGATGATTTTATTCTGCTGTCGAAAGTCTTTTGGTATCTTCCCCTTTCATATTAAATAAAAACTGAAGGCATTTCAATGTACTAGAAGGTCACGCATCAATACGTTCTTACCTCTCTCCACCACTATGAACTCCTCATTGGCCTCCTTGCTTTTCCTCAAAAGTAACAGACCAGCTGTTCACACAAAGTCTATATACTTACTTGCTCTGCCTAGAGCAATCTTTTCCTTTAATATGTGTATAAACACCCTCCTTCACTTCCTGGGTCTTTGTGCAAATAACATCTCATAAATGAGATATAACCACCCAACACAAAATAAAAATAAACTTTCCTCCCAGCATTCTCCAATGGCTTTTACCTTTCTTGTATTTCTTTGTAACACTTATCACCATCAACCATCAATCATTATTCTATTACTGGTTTATTTTCTTATTGGAGACAGAGAGAGAGAGAATTGGGAGGGGGCGCAGAGGAAGAAGAAAACACACCCCACTGCCTAGAAAGCCTGCTGGGGAGTTACATCCCAGGACCCTGAGATCATGACCCAAGCCAAAGGCAGTCACTCAATGGACTGAGCCACCGAGGTGCCCCCCTATTATTGGCTTATTTCACTATTGTATTTCAAAAGAATATAAGCTCTTTGTGGTCAGGTATTTTATATGTTTTATTAATTGAAGTATTCTCAGAAAGGTAGCTGGCAGATTGTAAGGGCTCACTAAACTGTATTTTGTTGTTATCATTGGGCTCCTTTATGGGCTTTACCTCTTACGCTAGAAGTCTATCCTTCAGATGTAAGCAATAAGAATAGAGCCCTGCTGCCTGTTCAAATGAGTAAAAAGCCTGTATTAAGTGGATATTTTAAAAGCTAAATGAATGGCTTAATAGTTGTATATAGGGGGAAAGGGAACATATTTTCCACGGTTTAGAAGTGGAGTTCTTTTATAGAGTTCTTGTACAAGCCGACACTATTGAACGATAATGGGCAGTTTTACATTCCAATTATACAAACACTTTGGTAATTTATATCCTTTTTTTGTAATTCATGACTGGATCATTTAATTCCTTAGGAGCATTATAGCATTTCAACTTTTCCTGTTCAATAAACTTATTGGGGTTGCTACCTTTTTTATTCAAATGGAGAAATAGTCATGATTTCATCTAAATAAAGTGTTATTGATTGTGTTGTTTTCTAGGAATGAGTCGCACATGCTAGTTTAAAAGTTTTGTTAAATTCCCAAGTCTGTCACCGATAATAAAAGCCTTTTGTAGATTAGTAACTTGATCAAAACAGAAAAGTTATGTAACACTCAATTGTTATACACTCTTTGTTTTCCATCTTGCATTGTAATAACACCCATCTTAACTCTATTTAAGAAAAGTCATCGCCAGATGGCTTTCTGGCATTGATTGCATGATATGAAATCTAATATAACTAAAAGTTTTTGGTTTTAGTAGCATATAAATCAATTTAGAAAAATATATGTATTTGAATATAAGGTAAAGTTTTAAATTATTTGGCAATAGTAAACTAAACTTTTTTTTGTAAATTTTTATTTTCTAATATTTCATTGAGCTCTTTTGCAATAAGAAACAAGTTACAAAAAATTAAGTTTATTTACCCCAATTCAAAATTATTAGGAATATAATCATAGAGGTTGAAGTATTTAAAATATTGAACCCAAAACATTTTATTAGGTAAATTCGTGAATGCTGAGCATTCACTGTTAAAATATACTAATACTATTGATAGACTGATAGAAGCCTAAAATCAAATATTTATTAAATATTTATATCCATATCTTTTCATGGCGTGGTAATTCATTTAGTTAGCATTAAATAATATTCCATTGTTTGCATGTACTACACTTTATTTGACCTTTCACCTATGGAAGGATATCTTGGTTGCTTCCAAGCTTTTGTCAGTTATGAATAAAACTACTATAGACATCTTTGTGGGTATAGATTTCATCTTCTTTGGATAAATACCAAGAACTGCTACTGCTGAATCATCTGGCAAGAATCTGTTTAGTTTTGTAAGAAACTGCCAAGTTGTTTTCCATTCTTTATTCTCAATAGACATGGAAGAACATTCCTGTTGCTCCACATCCTCACCAACATTTCGCGTTCTGTTGTCAGTGTTCTGGATTCTGGGTATGTACTGGTGTCTCTTTTTTTGTTTTAATTTGCATTTTCCTGATGACATATGATGTGAAGCATCTTTTTATATGCTTATTTGCCATCTGTAATATTTTCTTTTGTGAGGTATCGGCTAAGGACTTTGGCTCATTTTTAATCAGGTTTTTTTCCCCCATTGTTGAGTTTTAAGGGGTCTTTGTGTATTTTTGATTAACAGTCCTTTGCCAGATGTGTATTTTGCAAATTTTTTTCTCATAGTCTGTGCTTTGCCTTTTTTCATTCTCTTGGCATTGTGTTTCACAGAGTAGACATTTTTAAATTCAGTGCTTGTGCTTTTGTAGCTAAAGTTATTTCCAAAACCAAGGTCATTTAAATTTTCTTCTATATTACCTTCTACATTTTTCATGTTTAGGTTTATAATCCAATCTGAGTTAATTTTTGTGAAGAGTGTATATATCTGACTGGATTTATTTTATTTTATTATTTTTTATTTTATTTTTATTTTATATTTTTACATTTTAGCTTCACCATTACTCCAGAACCATTTGTTTAAAAGATTGTATTTTGCTCTCTTGTATTGCTTTTGCTTTTATATTAAATATAAAATATAATTGATAATATATATTCCGTTCCTTTAATCTAGTCTTTCTGTGGTATTACAATATCTTGCTTACAATTATCGTTATGGTATACTTTTCTTAAGATTTTATTTATTTATTTGATAGAGAGAGAGATCACAAATAGGCAGAGAGACAGACAGAGAGAGAGAGAGATGAGGAGAAGCAGGCTCCCTGCTGAGCAGAGAGCCCAATGCAGGACTCAATCCCAGGCCCCTGGGATCATGACCTGAGCCGAAGGCAGAGGCTTAACCCACTGAGCCACCCAGGCACCCCATCGTTATGGTAATCTTTGAAGTCAGTCCTCAGTCTTCGTTCCTTTTCAACACTATGTTGAATATTGTGAGTCTTTGCCTCTCCATATAAACTTTAAAATAAGTTTGTTAATAGTAAAAAAAAAAAAGAACTTGCTGGAATGCATTAATTGTATAGATAAACTTGGAAACCAGTGATCTCTTGAGCTTAGAAGGAGATAGTCCATGGGCATCAGTTGTCACAGTGGTGCCTCTGGCAGAACCTATTGCAAATCCCTAGGCAAAATGAGACCTCAAGGATCTGAGATATGTCTAAGAAGTACTTGATACATCCCTTGGGTATGTTTTATTGAATTTTCTACCTGTCTGAAAGCTGGGGAATCTAGATAAGGGAGGGAAAATTAGTTATGATAAAACATATCAACAAACATCAATAAATTTTGTAAAACTAATTGTCATGGCTCATATACAATATGACCAACAGAGGGACCATCAAAAGGAAAGCATCAGTTATGTTTATTGTGAAATTTTTTATTCAAAATAAAGCAATGAGAGGGGAAGACACAAAGAGAAAATTACCATTTTTTAAATGGTAAACTTCTTACAAAATGGATTAGGTTTTATATTCTAAGTAGTATATTGAAAAGTAAAACATTGGGGCGCCTGGGTGGCTCAGTGGTTTGGGCTGCTGCCTTTGGCTCGGGTCATGATCTCAGGGTCCTGGGATCGAGCCCTGCATCGGGCTCTCTGCTGCGCAGGAAGCCTGCTTCTCTCTCTCTCTCTCTCTCTCTCTCTCTGCCTACCTCTCTGCCTACTTGTGATCTCTGTCTGTCAAATAAATAAATAAAATCTTAAAAAAAAAGAAAAGAAAAGTAAAACATTAAAAAATAAAATTTTAATTTAAAAAAATTATGTAATTTTTTAAAAACCTTAAAAATAGCAGAACCATTTTTCTTATAACTGGAAAATACATTGTATATATATCTATCAAAAATAACTTGTCGGGCGCCTGGGTGGCTCAGTGGGTTAAGCCGCTGCCTTCTGCTCATCGGGGAGCAGCTCTCAGGTCATGATCCCAGGATCCTTGGATCCAGTCCCACATCGGGCTCTCAGCTCAGCAGGGAGCGTGCTTCCTCCTCTCTCTCTCTCTCTCTGCCTGACCCTGCCTACTTGTGATCTCTGTCAAATAAATAAATAAAATCTCGTATAAAAAAATTTAAAAAAAATAACTTGTCATGTCTGGAATCAGGAGCATATGGAAAAAAATAATATCTGAGGACAATACTTCTGCCATGTCTTGTGCCATGTTAATATTTTTAAACAGTCAGGCAACTTTTAGCTTTATTGAAATACCTGCTATGATACCAGCAGTGCCTTTTGGAGCCCTATGACTATAAAAATTAATTGCAAATATTCAAAATGTTTACTATGGTGTCACTATTTAGGGCCACCCCAAGCATGTTTCAGAAGTAAGCATAACTGTTACTCTTCTGTAAGGCAAAAGGGCATGTTTTCAGGAGTTCCATCTGCTGTACCAGGAGGTGAATCAAGTAATAATTTTTGTCTATAAAATAATTCACTTTTCAATCTAACATTCCTCATTCCACATTATAATAATAAAAACTAGGAGGAGACTAAAACAAAACAAACAACTACTACTACAACAACCAGCTTTTCCTTCAGTGGAAAAGTAAATAGAACCTTATGAGTAGCCTGAAATTTATTTTTAAATATTTTTAAGATAAGCGTTTTTGTTAGAAAACCATATATTTTATATTACTAAGAAATAACAGGCAAAGTTTTAGTAACTTCTAAAAAGTCTAGTTACTTCTATTTATCTATTAACTCATCTCTTTATGAAGTAGAACATGATCACAACTATTGTATCTACCCAAGTTTGTATGCTTTGGTTATTTTATGTTTGCTATTTCCTTTCTTAATTTTTACAATATTTGATACATAATAGTATCTTTAAGTCCATCTACGGTTTCACAGAATTTGTTTGAACTTCATAAAAATGTACCATACTTTCGCACTGTCCTTGTTTTACTTCTCTATTAACTTATCAAGATTTATTCACTTTAGAGTGTTGTAGCAATCATTTATTTTTATTCCTCCATAATGCTATGTTTACAAATTTGTACTTATCTGTACTTTTAAAAATATCTTAATTATAAACCATTTCTCATCTCACGTAACACTCATGTTACTTCTACACTTTATCAGATATTATGTAACTGAAAACCACAACTCAGCAACAATATAGCACCATTTTTCAAAATTAAATGGCTTACCAGAATTCTTTAATTCTATCCTTTATTTGTATTAGATGACCCTTTATTCTGGTATTTGGCATTGTTCATATGGAGGAAAGCTTATAAGTTGATATTCCATAAATAGAAGGATTTATTTGATTGATTAATTATTTTCATTTAGAATGCATAGAATATGGTTGATTTAATATTTCTTTCTTACTCTCTGCCTGGAACATAGTGCTATCTATGTAATAGCCACTAAAATATTAAGTAAATTACCTAGACCTTAAACTTCATATGAATAGGAATAACATACAGAACTCTTCTCAGATTGGGACACCTGGGTGGCTCAGTCAGTTAAACGCCTGAGCCTTTAGCTCAGGTCATGATCTTAGGGTCCTGGGACTCAGTTCTGCAACAGATTCCCTGCTTAGCCGGGAGTTTGCTTCTCCCTCACCCTGCTGCTCCCCCTGCTTGTGCTCTCTCTCACTCTCTCTCTTACAAATAAATAAAAAATTTAAAAAATGAATTCTTCTCAGATAGCTAATATAGAATATCGTCTTTGTATTCATCAAAGGGAAAGTGCCATATAATAATGAAATTCAGACTACTTCAAATTCATTTTTTAACCAGTAAGAAAGTACTGGAAACAAGCCAAAAAATGTCTTTAATGAATCAAAGAAATAGATTGATTTTCAATATCTTAATGTTTCTAAAATAAATTGCAAGATTTTTATACTAGATATCAGTGTAAATATTCATTATACAAGGATATTCTAAAAATAAACCTGAGAAAACTACTTGTCATATATGATGACAAAAACGAGTTTGACAAAAGTCAGTTTGGGTAAAACTTACAACACCTACCACCTGAAACTCTTGTTCTATAATTTAATTATTTTAATTTACAAAAATACAAAAATAACATACCAGAGTAAGTCTATTGATAGCTTTGAAGGTATGCTCTGGTTGTGCACTGTTTACTATTGAAAGGGGAATCAAATATGTGATGCTTATGGTGTGACTATATTAAAATTCAACAAGTTCAGAAGCATACGAGGAATAGAATAAAGACAAAAGATGACCCTTACTTATCCTAAAGATAGACAATGGTATATATGTGCTAGTTGGGGAGAGAATCCAGTCAGTAGATGGAGGATGTGGTAGTGGAAAAAAAAAAAACACACAACGTTTTGGTTGAACGTTTAGCACTATATTTAACAAAGTGAAATTGTGTGTTAATAGCCTTGAGTAAAATCCAAAAAATATTTTCAATTCATTGAAGATTATTTAGGAAAAACTTGAAAAATACAACTTGATAAGGATTCCAATAAAAGATTCATAAGCAATACAAGTTTCAGAATTTTTAGTATATTTTCCCTAAAAAAAAGCCATTTGATTTAAATTAAAAAGAATTCTATTTACCTGCCACTTAAATAAGAGGAAATTATTTGGTTTTGTAATAAGTCAATAAAATAAATTAACATATCTTCAGAAAACAGATATGCACACTAATTTTAAAATAATAGTGCTTAAGCTGTTCAGCAAACATTTGCAAAACTCCTTGCCATCAGCTAGCTCTGGAGTTCTGCTGGGTGAGTAAGGCCATGTATATTTACTGCTCAGAGTACTGACGCAAAGCAATTGTCCCCTTCACCTCCATTTTTTGCCGTTGATATGTCATGCTATGTTGTTTAGAGATACATAGATGGCCCTACATGAAGGCCTTTTTTTGTGTGTATATGGGTGACTGTGATTTAACTTTCAAATCAGATGGCTCCTGATTTACAATGATTCAACTTACGATATATTTGGCAATGATGTGAAAGAGAAAAAGTGATTCAGTAGAAACTGTACTTTGAATTTTGTATTTGGGTCTTTATAAAAAGGGCCAGTGACATGTGGTATGGTGCCATCTTGTGATGCTGGCAGGGGGGGCAGTGAGCCACAGCTCCCAGCCAGCTTTAAGATTACAGGGGTGAACACCTGATATTCTTACAACCATTCTATATATAACCATTCTTCTTTTTTTTAGTGTAATATTTAATAAATTGCAGGTGATATTTGATACTTGTTATAAAATAGGCTTTGCTTAAGATGATTTTGCCCAAATGCAGGTAAATGTAAGTGTTCTGAGTATGTTTAAATAAGCTTAAGGTAAGCTATGATATTTGATAGTTTAGGGGTATTAAATGCATTTTCAATTTTTTATGTGTTTCTCTGTACATAGCCCCCTTGTAAGCTGAGGAACATCTCTATATGTATATGTAGCCTTGGTATGGCTTACATATTATTGGCATGAAACATCTAGAACAGTACATATGCCATATAATTATCTACAACATCAAACAAGTTTCTTGAAAACTTGTGCCAAAGGGGTTATGTCTTTAAGGATTCTTATTTCAGAAGGGTTCTCTCAAACATAAGATTTTTCAGAAGTTAAGTGAAAATCTGACCAAACTAAACATTTTTCCATTTTCCCTAGTGAGGAAAGATAGCTAAAATCTATCTGCCATTTTCAACACTGTACTCAACGACTGTAATTCTAATTTAAGAACAGATTATTTATATCAAAACCACATGTTGGTCTAATCTTGCACAATATTCATAAATCTCACTCAGAGCCTTGGACACTTTTATTTGTTGAGTCTATATGGTACTACAGACATTCATCTTTTTTTGACCTCATAGCTTCATGTATGTCTATACTTTTGAAAATACATGCATCATAGTTCCATTGTAAAATGTCTGGGTTATAAAATGTGCTATGCTATCAAAATGGTAATAAGAACATACAAATGACCTGATGTAATGAACTGGAGCAGATTGCCTGATATCACATTTCATACCAGAAAGATTCAGTGGTAAGTTTTAAAATGGCCAGCTATACTTCGACTGAATTATAACTCATTTAACTTCTTTCTTTGTGTACAGTATTATACATTAGTCAGTATTAGAGTAAATAAGTACTTTGGACAGATGTAAATATGCTGTAATAAAAAATGTTTTTCTTCTTTCTTTTAGTCCTTTTTACTTGTAAGACTAGCCACAAATACCATGCCTCCTCCAAAATAATTTGCAATCCAAATTTATCTCTAAATGAATTTATTGAACAGAAAAAACAAATATATATACACTTACAGTAGACATGTTCAAAAATAGTTACACAATAGCAGGGCCCTAAATGTAAGCAGTATAGTTGTTTTGGTTTGTTTTTTTTTTTTTTTTTTTTTTTTAAAAAAAAAAAAAGGTTATGTGAAATATTGGAATTTTATTTCCAGGCCTAGTATTTCAAGACAGTTAACTACACTTACGGTGTCAACAGCCTCTTGTTGGCAGTATGATTTTATTGGCTCCATGGAATAACAGCAAGAATTTACTATTGCTTCTTTCTTTTATGACACACACAGAAAAAAAAATTGACACACTTGCTCAAGACCAACCAGAATCATGTTAACCTATCATCAAAATTGATGGGAGGCCTTCACTGCCAAAGTCACTGCTGGGTTTTCACAATTCATTGCAGACAATCTGCTACTCCCATTATGATAAAGGAGAGAAGAGTCATAATCAGGGAAGAAAGCTAGATTAATACTTGTAATTATCATTGAATTATTTAGCCTGCTATAGGATTATTATTATTAGTGTCATTTGATAATTTTCTCTCTCATTTTATTAAACACAACTGTGAGTAATTACCCTACCTAATATTTCTCTGTATTGGTTGACTACCTAGCAAACATTCATGAAAATATCCATTAGCCACACATATAAAATGCTGCATTATGATGCTGTTAAATCAGAATATACCACTACCTGATCCTGTAGCTCTTTGAGGCTTTGCAAATCAATTAATTCTATGTTTATTGGATTCTTCCCCTACAATTAGAAAATTTATAATAGAGTCCATGAACATTATTAGTTTTACCATTTTAAACCAGCAATCACACTTTGATTTTTACAACAAAAAGCAGAAATATAAACACACACATTTGGATCAGTTTTCTGTTATTCTGTCTGGACTTCAGAATCCTATTCCTCAAGATAATGCACACCAAAGTTCTGGATTAAACAAGAAATTAGATGGCACCTGAACACTTGGTTTAATACTCTCCAAAGGACTATGCAACTTATTTCTTACATTATGACATTGTTTTACAAAGATCCACACTTTTATAATGTTAGTATTTTTAATAATCAATAAAGTCAATTAATCATGATTAAAATTCAAACATAAAAATTTCTACTTTTTGCTTTTGCCCCCTCCATTTAGAACTTATTTATAGCCTGATAATTCAAAGGTCCCTATGTTTATGAAAATCTGGACAGAAATAGCTCTAAGATCCCATTCAGAACTTGATATTAATCTAAGTCTTTTGGCTCCATTTATCCTGAGAGCAAAGAGTAGGACAAAGGATTTGAGTACTGTTAGTTTATCTGGGAGATTATCCAAGGTAGAAAAGAATGGGAAAGTGAGACAGTGAAGAAGCAACTTTGTCAAAGAGGTACATTGTTGATATAATTGTTGTGGATAGAAAATGAAGGCTTGCTTTTACTGAAAGGTCCTGAGAAACTTCTTTAAGTTGTCCTCATGAAGACCAGAAAACTGACAATTTTATCTATGGTTCTTATTTCCACTTCACTGAGAGCTGTCCTCAGAGGACAATAACTCTCCTCCTACACTTTTGGGTTGTGTTGGAGACATTCTAAAATGAGAGAGAGAACATGAGATGCTATCAGTGTTAAGTAACTGCAATTTCCCATGGAACTATCCACCACAGGTTGGCTATAATCAGGTGTTGGGCCTTGATATCAGAGGGATTTGAGGCAGTATCATTTTAGGTTAATCATTATATCTGAAATTTCCAAAAACTTCAACTGATGAAACTTTGATTATAAATCTATAAATATAACAATAAATCTACAGTATTCCAATTATTTTCCTAGAAATACACAGACAAAGCATCAATTGATTAATATTTAAATGTTACAAAATACTGAACTGAAAGAATTTGGTCATATAACAACGTGTAAGAAGTAGAACTTAGGTTTAGGTTAGAACTCAGGATGCATTTGAGACTCAGTTAACTAATTGAATGGAGGGATGCCTGGGTAGCTCAGTGGGTTAAGCCACTGTCTTTGGCTCAGGTCATGATCCCAGGGTCCTGGGACGGAGCCCCAAATTGGGCTCTCTGCTCAGCAGGGAGCCTGCTTCCTCCTCTCTCTCTGCCTGCCTCTCTGCCTGCTTGTCAACTCTCTCTGTCAAATAAATAAATAAAATCTTTAAAAAAAAGTAATTGAATGGATGTCTGACTATCTTATAGGTTTGCTGAAAATCGGTGACTTTGTGTTCACGTGTGGCTATGCAGGTATTTTTAACTTTCTCTAAGAAGTTATTAGACAAAGACACTGAGTATGAGAAAAGAGTAATAGATAAGAAGAATCAATGCATTTGAGGAAAATGGGAATTGAAATACACAATGATTGTTGATTTTTTTAGATGGAGAAAACAAAACTAGCTTGCAAGAAGGAAATAACAGAAGACATGTTGTGATGTGAGACAGAATCCTGGAAAAGGCAATAACGTGGAATAAAGGAGTAGGGAGAGCATATCAGGTAATTTGGATAGGAAGGAGTTAGGAGGTAATTGCTTGATAAATTTTATATGGCCCACTTAAATGCACAGATTTCTCTTCTTTAATTTCTATGGAGAACAGGGTGTCCTTTCTCTTCCCTTTCAGAGCACCAGAGGTGTACTCTTTCAGACTGAAAACCTGAAAAGCTCAGGACTCAGTTGCTTAAGTACAGCTGAGAGGACATATTTCAATTAAGATTTACATTTTGCTGTATGTAGTAGACTGTCAAAAGTGGTTTAACCATATTTTTACATTTAATAAGAAGACTACAGAGAGTGTTTTCTGGTGTTGGTTCAGAGTGTCCATCCCTCTGAACAGATTTTTCTCTCAAAGTCCGGGGCAAGAAATCAATTGTTACATATGTATTCACTAAAAAAGCAGCTGGAAGATGCTGAGCACTGTGGCCCATGAGATCAAGGCACCAGCACACACTTGTGAGTGGTGAGCTCCCAAGGCTGGAGGAAAATTCTAGAATAAAGTGCTTATTAGAGAGCCATACCTTTTCTCCTGTTTCCTTACCTCTCTGCACTACCCTCTTGTATCCACAGCATTGGAAATGCTTTTAGCAACACAACACACTGAATCACCACAAATTATGTGATTCTCTTGGTGGAAAACCAAACACTGTGTAAAAACTGTGGGTTTCTAGTTCATGCTTCTGGATTGAAAATAATTCAGAATAAGCTGATAGGAGTAGCCAAGAGAGATTTAATCTTCTGTTTGGAAAAGACCTTCTATATAAGTGAGTAGAGGAACCTTTAAGAATTATTCATGTTTAGGGGCACCTGGGTGGCTCAGCGGGTTAAGCCTCTGCCTTTAGCTCAGGACATGATCTCAGGGTCCTGGGATTGAGTCCTGCATTGGGCTCTCTGATTGGCAGGGAGCCTGCTTCCTCCTCTCTCTGGCTTCCTCTCTGCCTACTTCTGATCTGTCTCTGTCAAAGGAATAAATAAAATCTTAAAAAAAAAAGAATTATTCATGTTTAGGGGCACCTGGGTGTGGGTTACACCTCTGCCTTTAGCTCAGTTCATGATCTCAGGGTCCTGGGATCAAGCCCCACATCAGGTTCTCTGCTCAGCGGGGAACATTTTTCCCCCTCCCACTTTCTGACTGTCTCTGCCTACTTGTGATCTCTGTCAAATAAATAAATAAAGTTTTTTTTAAAGAATAATTATTCATGTTTACATATATGCACCAGAATGCTATGTCCCTTGTCAAATAGGCTTCAAATCAACAAAAATGATAATATTTTACTTAATAAGTTTTTTAATTCCTCTGTTAACATTTTGGAATACATCATTTTAATGCACATCTGCAAATTTGTAATCACTTCATGTGAGACAAGGAATGCTTAAAAAGGCAACCAGGGGCACCGGGGTGGCTCAGTGGGTTAAGCCTCTGCCTTTGGCTCAGGTCATAATTTAAGGGTCCTGGGATCGAGCCTTGCATCAGTCTCTCTGCTCAGCCGGGAGCCTGCATCTCTCTCTCTCTTTCTGCCTGCCTCTCTGCCTGCTTGTGATCTCTCTCTGTGTCATATAAATAAATACAATCTTTAAAAAAAAAGGCAACCAAAAAACATTTACAGTTTTGGACAGGAATTTCCCTTACATTTGGATAAGGATGCAAATTCAACTTCATAATAAATCACACTGCATCATAAAGATTAAATGCACTTGGGATTGCGTTCTCTCCTCCCTCCATCCTATCGTAGACACAGCTGCCCGACTAATCTTCCAAAAACACACATTTTCATGTGCTGCTTTTCAAAACTAGCTTCCTGTTGCCTGAAAAAATAGTCTCAAATGCTTTTGTCTGGCATTCAGGGCTCTCTAGGATGGGCACTCTGGCCAACACATCACTGCTCGTTTGTTCCACCACACACAAGTGGATCTCGGGCTAGTTATTCAGAGACCCACCTCCTCACCGACCCAGCAAAGGTCTCGTGCATCTACTAAACTCGCATCTCACTCAGTGATGTTCTCAAAGGCCATTAGTGGGTGACATGCCACTGCTAGAGTCAGGAGCCAGTGTGAAGTTGCCGCTGCCTAAGTGCATGGACTGAAAGCGGGAACGTTGATTCTCCAGGAGAAAACTGGGGCATTGTTATGAGAAGGCAGACGGCAAAACCACCCAGGTCCCCTATGACTGCTTTAACACACTCTGGACAAAATTTAAGGAGACAAGTGAACGTATTAACTCCCACTTAGGCTGTAGAAGGCAAATGCAACGGAGGGAAGGCGTTATCTTCTTCTGGAACAAACCACTTAGCTCCAGCTACTTTTATAAATAGATCAGACCCTGTCCAGGAACCCACTTAGCTGGGTTCATTTGTATACAATGTCCATACCCTCAGGAATATTAACATTTTATCTCAGATTGCATTAATTTAAATAAAACTTAACAAAAATGGTGTGAAATGAACAAAAACACCATATTCTGTGATGAATCAAATGAAATATATTTTCAGTTGCTGTTTTCCCCATTTAAAGATAAAATTTCTGATAACTGTCATTATTTGTGAAAAGACACAAGACCAACAGTTTGTGTGTATGTGTGTTTTGGTTTTTGGTTTTTGGTTTTTTTTTTCCCCTTAAGGCTATAGCCATATTGTCACTAATAAAGATCTCAAATTTGCCTGGAAGCTTTCATGGCAAATTGTCAGTCTGAGGGTAGTCACCATGCAGCCAAATGGCTTTAAACATCATCAGAGCCTTTCTTCCACACACATTCTCTTCCTGGTTTAAACATTAGTTACCCTGGTTCTACACTGACACAGTATTTGCATCTCTCTCCTGTCCATAACTCCTAAAAGTTGGGGACCTCTCACTTTGGTTTCCCCAGAGCATGACATTTTATTTGGTGCTTGGGGGGCAATGGGAAGTTCAAGAAGTATGTTAATACTATCACTCAATGTATTTATCCATGCTATGCACCAACAGTGTAGTAAATATCGTTCATTTCTTATAACAAAGGCAGTAGGAACTTCTCCCAAGGGACGGAATTCCAAGGACAGAATGAAGGCAGGAAGGGAGCTGGTCTATTTGGACCTACTTTGTGGGAGACACTGGTTTAGGTATTTTTATGTATACATTATACCACTGAACTGTCACAATCCTGCAAATTCTTACATGCTTGGGTTTCTATGTAGCAAGTTTAGCAATCCACCCAAATTCACAGTGACAGGCCCGTGAGTCAAATCCAGCATGCTTGACTCCATGATTGTCAAGTCCACTAGCCCCATATATCATGAATCTGAGATTCATGAGTGTGTAGGTGCTATCAGGAAATGTCAAAAATGCCCATTTCAGGGACACATGGATGGCTCAGTTGGTTAAACGTCTACCTCCAGCTCAGGTCATAATCCCAGTATCCTGGGATCGAGTCCCCCATCAGGCTTCTTGCTTACCAGGAGCCTGCTTCCCACTCTGCCTGCCTCTCCCTCTGTTTGTGCTTTCTCTATGACAAATGAATAAATTAAATCTTTTGTAAAAATCTTGTTAAAAAGGCCCATTTAAAAGAATGTTTTAAAACATTGTTTGGACAGCAATAGAAGCGAAAGCAGAATGACATAATGTAACGACAGATAGTTTATGTGGGAGCCCTTTGGGTACTCTGGTGGATGAATGTTTTTAAATTAGTTTTTCATGGACATGGGGAGTTAGAGAGGAGAAGGGAGGTGGGAGAAATTGGAAGGGGAGCTGAACCATGAGAGACTATGGACTCTGAAAAACAATCTGAGGAGGTTTGAAGGGGCGGGGGATTGGGAGGTTGGGGGTACCAGGTGGGGGGTATTATAGAGGGCACTGCTTGCATGGAGCACTGGGTGTGGTGCAAAAAGAATGAATACGGTTATGCTGAAAATAAATAAAAAATAAATTTAAAAAATTAGTATTTTGTAAACTGCCGAAAAAGAAAAGCACTCCCATTTATAGCGTACACTTTATGGTTCACAAAGCACGTGCCAACAATAAAAATAATGATGGGTTACCGTTACAATTCATAGAAAAGGAGGTACAGGGAAATTGAATGAAAGGGAATAACAAAGTAGGTTCATAAGTCCATCTTCGTTGTAAAAAAAATTAACCTGAGAGTGCGTTTTTCTGCCACCTCTCTCCTGTTTGATCTGATAAAGAATGACCACGATACATGAATTATAGTTCGGGGTTTTGAAAAGCATAATAGCTTTATACCAACACTTTAGCTTTTATTTATTTATTTATTTATTTATTTATTTATTGCTAACAAGATAGCTCGATATGATATGCGGTTCCTGACAACCAACCTCAGAAGTAATTCCATCTTCATGAGAAGTCAGAAAGAACCACAAACCAAACCTCAAAATAGATTCAAAGAGAAAATACTCTTAAAAAAATTTCCCTTCCTGGGGCACCCGAGTGGCTCAGTGAGTTAAAGCCTCTGCATTCAGCTCAGGTCATGAACCTAGGGTCCTGGGATTGAGCCCAATGTCTGTCTCTCTTGTCAGCGGGGAGCCTGCGTCCACTTCTCTCTGCCTGCTCTCTGCCTATTGGTGATCTATGTCTGTCAAATAAATAAATAAAATCGTTAAAAAAAAATTTCCCTTCCTATCAGAAGCAGACCAAACCACTAACAAATTCCCCAGAAAGCTTCATCTAAAAGGTTGTACTTTCCTCAGTCACCCAGCAGGACCTTCTTCTCTGGGCCTGGTATTTCTTCAATGGCCTATTCCAGAGAATAAGACACTAAACTACTGAGCGCCATGGGCCTCAGAACCACGAAAGAGATGATGAGGGGCACAAAGCACGCCTCTGGTCACCAAGGGGGTACGTAAACGTTTGCTGCTTTTCTGCATTTTTCAAAGCTGAGTTTTTAGCTGGAGGCCGTTCCTTTACGATAAATTGCTGATACCATATAGTAAAAGCCATTATATGATCTTTTACAAACCATTTCCTATCTTTGCATTCTCATGTGCCAAGACAGACACAGATTATTTAAAACCCTGAAGAGAGTGCTATTGCATTTAAATTGCCTGTGAAAGACCCCTCCCCCCAGAAAGCCCCTCCCCTAGAAGATAGATAGGATGACTAACCGCTTGTTTGCTTTTCTGTGAACCGCTGGCTTTTAGGCGTAGATTAGGTTATTAATTGCTTATTAATTGCTCTTTTGCCCTTCTGTAACTGCTTGGCTTATAGAACTAATAGAGACGCCATGATGGCATTCCTACCTTCCCCCTTCTTGTTCCCCCTTCCCGCCTCTCTCCTCCCGCGCACGGGCCCTCAGAACCAATGAGCCTGTTCCCCCTTCCCGCCTCTCTCTTCGCGCACGTGGGTCCTCAGAGCCAATCAGCAAAACCCAAGTATGCCTTTTTCAAAAGTTCAAACTGTCCACCAATCAGTTGCGCCCCACCCAAAAAACTTGTTTGTACCTTCCTATAAAAGACCCCGCTTCACTCCGGTCGGTGTGCTCGGTTAGCCGGAGCTACCGACCACCCGCCGGTACCTGCGTGACAATAAACCTCTTGCTGTTTGCATCCAGTGGCAGTGTTGGATTCTTGGGTAAGGGGATCCGCGGGTCTTTCACCTGTAACCTTCGTGCAATAGATTTATGATTGATGATAGATTTAGTTAAAATATAACTGTTTTAAATATTTATTCTCAGTAAAAGATTTCAAACTATGCTCATTTAAGTAAGTTGGTACATAATCCCTTTTCTATTAAACCATAGTGCAAGGACCAATGCCGCGCTTCCGCGAGAACCCCAAGCTCTTTTTCTAGAATGGCCATATTCGTATGTATCAGGTGTCCTCTTTTCACTCCCTTTGTGGAGCACCTACCATGGAGGTCATGTAATAACCAATGACCAAAAAACAAACAAAAAACCCAAACATCCAGGTCGAAGTTATTCGCGCCTGCCATCATGCAAAGGCAGACCCTTCCTGGAGACCAGGGGACTGCTCAAATAGGAGGCAGGCATCTCAGCCCAGGCCTGTGCTGGGGAAGTTGGTTTCGGGCTTCTGGCGCAATCAGAAGCCAGCAAAGTGACCTGAGAGTGCAGCCGGGTTTAGGGCTGATGATCTTTTTCCAGCCAGGCTGCACCCGGACACCCTCTAGGGGAGCCAGGCTAGGAGGCCGCTTAGCGCCGCTGTTGGCCACGCTTGCAGGCCCCCGGGGCTTCACCCAGTGCCCAGGCCCCGGCCTCCGCCTCAGGAAGGAGGGGGGCGGGGGCGGGGGCAGCCCGGAGAAGGGGCTTTGCTAATTGCCGAAGCGGGAAGTGAGCACGCAGAGGACATGGCGGAGAGTCTGGGAGGAGGTGGAGGGGCTGGCGGAGGAGGGGCGTGCAGCGCCCCGGTGCTGTGCTGCGGCCCAGTCGGGACTGGAGGATCCACAGGACTCGCCGCCCATGCGCTCCTCTGCTCCAGCCCAGCCCTGGAGTCCGCGCTGCCCCTCCCAGCCCCAAGGCTTCTCCAGACTACCCTCTGCGGACAGGTAAATTGAATCCGCGCTGCGCCCTCACCTGGAGCAGAAAGCCCAGGCCGCGAACTCGCGGTGGTGTGGGGACCCAGCCTCCCGCGACCCCCGGGGCACTGGGACCACCCCGGATGCCACACCGCACCCGGGTCCGCACGGGGTCGGGCCAGGGATGGCGCCGCCCGAGGTTCCCCCCGCCAGTGGGCGCGCTAGCCCCCATTGTTCGGCACCCCCATGCCTGCATGCCAAGATCCCCCTTCCCTCATCTCCCGCCATGGCCCACCGCTTTTGTTCTGGACTTGGGATCCTAGGTGGAAACTAGTCCCTCAGACCTCCCTGGCAGCAAGGAGCACAGGGAGGGATTCTCGGTTTTTCCACCCTGGCTCTTCCTCTCTCCTCATTCACATGCCTTCTTGTGTCCTTTCCTCTCCTCTTTGTCACTTTTATTAAATGGTTTTGTTCTGCATGTTGACCCGCAGAGCGATTTCATGAATGAATATATAGGAAACTAAGTCGGAGCCCACCTGTGAGAGCCCACCTGTGGAGGCCTTTCATTAGAATGGTCTCTGGTTCTAGCCTCAGTTCAGAATACTGCGTGTACCTGAGGACCGAGTCCAGATGTTTCTTTCCTCTCTGACTTGAATTTGAAATCCTCCTCAGACTTCAGCTTCCAGGATTGCTCCCATCCTTGCTCTCCCACTGTCTCGGTGGGGATCCGCCATGAGTGTTGAACACAGGAATGAATGATATATACCCCCAGGTCGCTGGGGATTTTTCTTGTATTGCTGAGGTTGGAAAGGCTTGGGAGAGACCCCCTGTATGCAGATACAGAGCTGCATGCAATTGCTTAGATAAACGTGTTCCCCACTTAATTGCTTGGGCATTGAACATTTCGCCCTTAACCTGTGGCTTGAGCAGTTAGGAGGAGACAATCTGGAGGTGAATCAGAAGATGGCTGAATCCACATGGTGGTGGGCTGGGTTTGGGAGATTTTCCTGGAGATTCTAAAGAAAGATCTAAATTCTTCCAATGGGGAGTGGTAAACATCTTATCAATGGGAGATGGAAAATAAATTGTCTGGTTAACTTTCCCTCCCCTTCAAAACCCATTATTTGAAAAAACAAAAAAGGAAGTGAAGGGAGAAATCCTCCCACTCCCATCCCCACTCACCTCCATAGCCACCTCCTCTTCCAAGACCTAACAGACAAGGTGCCAAGAAGTGTTAGGTACCAGCAGTGGTCTCAGAGCTCATTCAAGGATCATGGTGAAAGTCATTCAAAGAGATTGTGGGGGCACAGGGATCCAATTAAGGGGGACAAGTTTAAGGTTTGCCTGGTCCCCTAAAAATTAATGGCACTAGAGAAGATGAGCTTTGGGAAGTATAGCTTAATGGATACAACGTGTAAAAAGCTTCAGTGAGTCATGGTGGGAAGAGGCTATGAGGGCAGCAAAGACAGTCTTAGATGATGTTATTAATAGCACTACAGGCTCTAGATTTCCTGTGGCGGTGTTCTTGGCAAGACCAGCCCGGCCAAAGTGGATACTCACAACCTGGAACAGAGGGTCTTGGAGATCCCAGCAAGTGTGGTATGATGAGAGCATAAAATTATAGGAGGTGTCCTTTGGAAGGACTGTCTTCTTGACTTTAAAAGGGAGAACCCAAATCTGTAGGTGAAATCTTCTTGGCTACAAAGAAGGCTGAGGCCTTCTAAGGTCAAGGTCTCCTCGTCATTTTAAAAGATGTCAAAGAACATATTCAGACATTTCAAAGATATCCTCATGTCCCATCCGTTCCCACTCTGGAATTCTATCAATAAGGTGAGAGTTCCTCTAGTTGGAAAAAAGATCTAAAAAGACTTCCCTTTCTCATGTAATTTCTGTAACCTCCAGGACACACCCACCTACCCCTTCCAGCGCTGTAATGAAGCTACAGCTGGTGCCAATTTGTGGAACTCCTTAAAGGCTATTTTCCCTTATATACCCCCGGACCAAGTTCCCATGCTCCCTCACCTGATTTCCTGCACTCACCTCCCACCTGGTGTGTTCACACCTGCACGTGCCTTTTACCAACCCCTTTGCCAAAAGGCAGCCAGAGTGACCTTTCAAAGACCTATCAGTTCCTGGCCTTTGTCTCCATAGAAATCTGCACTGATCTTCTAACAAATTCTCAGTCCTCCAAAGGCATCCATAATCCTCCCATCCATCTCTTCCTACCCTTCCAACTGACTGATGCCTGTTCTGCCCTGTCTTTCTGCCCTTCAACCACGCTGCCTCCCTCTTCCTGTGGAGACCCCACATGGTGCCTGCCTCCAAGCACAGGTGATTCCCATTGATGGGAAGACCCTCTTCCTCTCCCCCATCTCCCCACTCCAGTTACTCCCACTTATTCGTGAGCTCACAAGCCCCATGGTACACACTCTCCATGCAGCCTGCTCTCTCTTTTCTAGCACTGGCCTCCGTTTCTAGCTGTGGTTGTGTCACGGATGTCCCTCCCCAGCCTGCCTCCAAGCTCTCCGTCCGTTTAGCTCCAACACCTGACACAGTGCCTGGCACGTAGTAAGCCCTGGCTAGCTTCTAAGAGCCTCACTGAGGGACTGAAAGCGTTTTAAAAATGTCACCACGTAGGCTCCAAACTGTAGGCAGAAAAAGCTTTGCCTGGATTGACATTTTAGAGACGTATTCGTCAAGTTAGATGTGTTCACTGACTTTACCTTGTAAAATTAAAAAAAAAAAGGACCTCTGTATTACTTCACATCTAACAAAGGCACATGTATACTATTAGACCACGTTATGAGCTTAATGGAAGGAGACAAGATTTTTTCGCTAAGAAAATGTATAAGACTGTTGAGGTCACGTGGGAGGAAATAGTCCGTTTGTTGGAGCATTGCTATCTTACTCTATCACAGCCACTAATAAAAATCTGACACGGGGTGAGTCAGAATTGTCTGTCGGAGATGAGTTAGATCTGGCTCATGTTCGTACAGACATGAAAGCCAGGAACGAAGAAGCAGGCTTTGAAAGCCTGGGTTGAGGAGGCGGTGTGGTTCACTGCAATGAGCTAAGTGCCCAGGGCCACTGGCAGACACGCGGGCCTGTGTCCTTCCTTTGTTCTGGGGTCCCTCTTGCACGATGTGGTGAGGCTAGCAGCTGGGAGCAGCTCAGGACAGGACCCGGTGGCATCTTACCTCTCCCACCCTCCTGTGGGCTCCAGTGGGCTCCAGTGGGTCCCAGGGGACAGCCTGCCTTCCTTGCAAAGCCCAGTAGCACTGGGAGCAGAAGAAACTGGGACCAAAGAGTGAGCACCCTGTTTGACAAGCTGGACCAGCCACCTCTTCTTCGATGCAGGGGGAGCCCTGGCGTGCTGACTCTTCCCTTCTTCCTTTCCCCTTTCCTCCCTCCCTCCCTCTTCCCTTCCCCTCTCTCCTTCCCTGGTGCTGCCCTTTCATGATGCCCACTTCATCCCTTTTCCTTTCTTACATGCCTGTCTTCTAGAGTTTCTTCTCTCCTCCCAATTACTTCCCTTCGTCTGAATCTCCTCTTTGGTCCCTTTGTCCCCGCTCTCTGCTCCTCCTCCCCTTCCCTGGCCCCTGTTCAGCTCCATCCAGACTGCAGGCAGAGGTGGACTAACACTCTCACTCACTAGCTCAGCCACCCTCCAGAAAAGTCACTCTTCGGTGGCCACCTTCCTGACCCCCTGGTCCTTTCTCCACTTATTCAGCTATTGCTCTGAAGTCTGTGGAGGACAGAGCGGGGCTGCCGCAGAATCAGGCCAGTGGAGAAACCAAATCATGTGTCCACACTGTCCCCCAGTACTGCTTCTCTGAGAGCTTTCGGAGTCCTCAACAGGGTTAGGATTTAGGGGCTTCTTCAGAACCGGGAGTGAAAACAGCCATAGGTCAAAAGAAATGCTATGGCCCCCACACAAATTAATAATCACAAATGAAAACTAAGTTAACTCTGAAGTCCCAAAGTCAAAAAATTGCCTTGAATCTGTCACTATAAAGCACCCAAGGCCTCATTATCTGGGTTCTGTGTCCCCTGGGAATGGCAGGAGGCTTTGACCCCCTTCCCTCTTCATCCACTCCCAAAGAACGTCCTCTAGGGTGGTCTTCAAACTTCCTCTGAGAAACTGTCTCTGGGAACTGTAGGCTCTTGGCTGCTGGGACAAATGAGGGTGATGTCAGTACCTGATGGGAAGCTTTACCAGGAGATTGTGGCTTCTGGATGCAGTCCTCAGGTCCCATGGTCTGGGTGAGATCAGGGTCTTTCAGTGGAGGCGGACAGATGAGATTTCAGATTTTGAGTTGATTCTGGGATGATTAGTGCTTTGGAGGGCATTGGGTGAAGGTATTTTGCACACGGGAAGGACACGCATTTGGGGAGCCAGAGAGTGGACTGTTAAGAGCTGACCTGCATTTCCCCCAGAAACCTTGCTGCTGTCCTTATCTCTGGTACCACAGAACGTGACCTTATTTGGAACTAGAGTCCTTACAGATGCAATCACATTACAGTGAGGTCGTTAGAGTGGTCCCTAATCTCCTGTAACTGACCTCCTTATGTAAAGGGAAAATCTGGACAGAGAGATGCCCCTACTGTCAGTGGTGGGCAGTGCATGAACTTCTAGAACCCTGACAGTAGTGGAAAACAGACTCAGGCTGGGCACTAGGTAAATGGGAGCTCTAGTGGAATTTCAGATGAAGATGCGGTGGACCTCGGCTTCCCAGGTCATAGTGACGTTAGAATTTCAAATTCAAGTCAGAGATGAAAGAAACATCTGGACTCGGTCCTCAGGTACATGCAGTATTCTGAACTGAGGCTAGAACCAGAGACCATTCTAATGAAAGGCCTCCACTGGTGGGCTCTCACAGGTGGGCTCCGACTTAGTTTCCTGTATATTCATTCATGAAATCGCTCTGCGGGTCAACATGCAGAACAAAACCATTTAATAAAAGTGACAATGAAGTGAGGAAAGGGAGGCCAGAAGGCATGTGAATGTGGAGAGAGGAAGAGCCAGGGCGGGGCGAAAAACCCGAGAATCCCTCCCTGTGCTCCTTGCTGCCAGGGAGGTCTGAGGGACTAGTTTCCACCTGGGATCCCAAGTCCAGAACAAAAGTGGCGGGTCCAAGGCTGGGGATAAGGGAAGGGGGTCCTCGGCACCCAGCGTGGGGGTGCCAAATGATGGGTGCTATTTCGCTCGGTGCGGGGGGGCACCTCGCCAGGCTCCGGCCCCGGCCTGACCCCGTGGGGTCCCGGGTGTGGCGTGTCGTCCGGGGTGGTCCCGCTGTCCCGGGGGTCGTGGGAGGCTGGGTCCCGACACCCGCGCGAGCTAGCGGCCCGCGCTTTCTGCTCCAGGTGAGGGCGCGGCGCTGTGTCACTTTACCTGCTTGCAGAGGGTCATCCGGAGAAGCCATGGGGCGGGGGGGCGGGGGGGGGCAGCGGGCCGCTGGAGCAGGACAGCGAGGCCACAGGGGCTGGGAGGGAGCGCGGGAGTGCGGGGGTCCTGCAGTGCTGACTGGGCCCCAGCAGAGCACCGTGGCACTGCGCGCCCCTCCTCCGCCAGCCCCTCCACCTCCTCTCAGACTCTCCACCACGTCCTCCGAGAGCTCACTTCCAGATTCCGCAATTAGCAAAGTTTAGGGTCAGGTTTAGGGTCAGGGTCTGGTATAGGCAAAGTTCAGGGTTAGGGTTATGATCAGAGTCAGGTACAGGGTCAGGGTTATTGTTAATGTTTAGGGTTAGTTCTACGTTTAGCGTTCAGTTGACGGTTAGGGTTAGAACTTGTTAGGGTCAGGGTCCGTGGTAGGGTTCGGGGTTAGTGTTAGGGTTAGGTTCAGAGATAGGATTCGGGGGAGGGCCCATGTTAGTGTCAGGGTCAGGGTTACATTTAGGGTCAGAGTTAGGTTCAGTCTCACAGTCAGGGTCAGGTTTAGTGTTCCGTTGACTGTCGGCGTCACTGTAAGGGTCAGGGTTAGGTTATCGTCATGGTCTGGGTCAGGGTCAGGGTGAAGTTTAGCACCAGTGTCCTTTTTAGGGTCAGGTTCAGGTATTGGTTTAAAGTTCACATTCGGGTCAGGGACAGGGCTATGTAGTGGTCAGAGTTAGTGTCAAGGTTAGGATTAGGTTCAGTGTCAGGGTCAGGTAAAGGTCAGGGCCAGGGTCAGGTTGAGGGTCAGGCTTTGGTATAGGGTCAATGTTCGGTTCAGTGTCACAGTTAGGTTTTGGCGGTAGGGTTTGGGCTTGGGGTTTGGGTTAGAGTTAGAAGTAGGGTTATGGTTAGGTTTAGGGTTAGGGTTAGACAGCGTAAGGTCAGGGTTAGGTTTGGTTTCGGGTAGGGGTTAGTGTTAGGTTCAGGGTCAGCATGAGGTGTAGGTTCAGGGTCCTTATTAGGGTCATGGTTAGAGTTACCATTAGGTTTAGGGTTAGGGTCAAGCACACTCTCACGGTCAGGGCTAGGGTTAGGGTCCGGGTTAGGTCAGCGTCAGGGTTAGGATTAGGGTCAGGGTCAGGGTCCTGGTTAGGTTTGAGTCACGGTTATGGTAATGTCAGAGTTAGGTTTAGGTTCAGGGTCCACATCAGGGTCAGTGTCAGGCTAAGGTTTAGGTTTAGGTTTCAGGTCAGGATCACAGTCAGGGTCAGGTTCAGGGTCAGGGTCAGGGCTTGGGTCAGGTTTTGGGGCAGGCTCACAGTCAGTGTCAGGGTCAGGGTCAGGGTTAGTGGTTACTGTTAGGGTTAGCCCCGCTCCTGGGTCATGGACCCATCCGTTCAGGGTCTCAGGATAAACCCTGTGCAGAAGGGTGTAGACCCTACACCCGATCCCACTTAACCAGCCTTAAACTGGGCTGTGAACATGACTTGCCCACCAGATATCTAAACCCTCATCAGCCTGATCCTGCTTGGGGCATCTCCACCCACGATGGCATGGCAAGGTCCTCTTTACACACAGACACACAGACACCCAGAGGCACTCGCACACACACACACACACACAAACTCACACAGAGACGGGGAGGAGACCTAGGGCTACACAATTGGATAAGATGTGTGGGACTCTCTGACTCTGAGCCCCCTGGTGTCACCTTTTAATTTTATTAGCCAAAGTGCCTGCGGCGTTTTGGAAACCTGATATGACTTGCCAGGGAGGGGACGTGTTTGGCGGGCGGGCGAGCTCTCATTTCCCTGCATCCTCTCGGCTTTAGTACAGCAGAAGAACATGTCGCTTCCTTTAGGATGTGCCTAGAAATGAGCTGGGCATGGCGGTTTTCTCTGTAATGGGGTGCCTGGATACGTGGGTTCCAATTCAGTTGGGCTCCGTCGTCAAGGAAGTGAGGTCTCCACTGCCTGGGGGCTCCTTACCGAACTTCCCGCTCCACCAGAGCTCCCTGAGCCGCCGTTCCCCAAGCTGCTCAAGGCTCACACTCCACTCAATGCAGTGCCAATCCAGTGACCCCCATAGAGCCTCCCCGCAGCCCCTGGGAGGCCTGGGTGCAGCTGCTGTCCCCGCTGGAGGGAACAGAGCTGGGTTTAGTCCAGCTTAGTGTTAAGGTTAGGGTTAAGAATGACTTAGGGTCAGGGTTAGGGTTAGACGTCTTTGGGGTCAGGGTTAGCGTAAGGTTCAGATTTGGGTCAGGGTTAGGGTTAGGTTCATGCTTAGGTTTAGGGTCAGGATCACAGTAGGTCCAGGGTTAGCGTTACGGTCAGAGTCAGGCTCAGGGTCAGTGTTAGGCTGATGGTTAGGTTTAGGTCAGGTTCAGGGTTATGGTCAGTTTTAGGTTCAGGTTCAAGTTTTGGTTTGGGGGCAAAGGTCATGTCAGGTCAGGGTTAGGTTTGGGACAGGTTTAGTGTCAGGGTTAGGGTCAGGGTCAGGGTTAGGTTCATGGTTATGGTAAGGTCAGCTTTATGTTTAGGTTCTGTTTTATGAGTAGGTTCAGGATCAGGGTTAGCTTCAGGGTTACTACTCTGTTCAGGATCACGGATTGGGTCAGTGTTAGGTTTACAGTCATGGTTAGGGTCAGGGTTAAGGTCAAGGCCAGGGTCAGTTTTAAGGTTAAGTTCTGACATAGGCAAAGTTCAGAGTTAGGGTTATGATCAGGGTCAGGGAGAGGGTCAGGATTATTGTTAAAGTGGGGTTAGGTTTAGGGTTAGAGGTAGGTTGCGGGTTAGGGTAAGACCGGGGTAGGGTCAGTGTCAGGGATAATGTTAGGGGTTAGATTTAGGGTTAGGTTCAGCATTAGGTTTCGGGTCAGGGCCCATGTTAGTGTCAGGGTCAGGGTTAGGTTTAAGGTTAGAGATAGGTTCAGGCTCCCATTCAGTGTCAGGGTTAGTGTTAGGTTCAGGGTCAGGGTCACTGTTAGGGTCAGGGTTACGTTTCTGGTCTTTGCCTTGGTCGGGGTCAGGGTGAAGTCTAGGGCCAGTGTCAGGTTTATGGTCAGGATCAGGTATTGGTTGAAAGTCCCTATTCGGTTCAGGCACAAGATTATGTAGTGGTCATTGTTAGTGTCATGGTTAGGTTTAGGGTCAGGTTTAGGGTCAGGGTCTGGTATAGGCAAAGTTCAGGGTTAGGGTTATGATCAGAGTCAGGTACAGGGTCAGGGTTATTGTTAATGTTTAGGGTTAGTTCTACGTTTAGCGTTCGGTTGACGGTTAGGGTTAGAACTTGTTAGGGTCAGGGTCCGTGGTAGGGTTCGGGGTTAGTGTTAGGGTTAGGTTCAGAGATAGGATTCGGGGGAGGGCCCATGTTAGTGTCAGGGTCAGGGTTACATTTAGGGTCAGAGTTAGGTTCAGTCTCACAGTCAGGGTCAGGTTTAGTGTTCCGTTGACTGTCGGCGTCACTGTAAGGGTCAGGGTTAGGTTATCGTCATGGTCTGGGTCAGGGTCAGGGTGAAGTTTAGCACCAGTGTCCTTTTTAGGGTCAGGTTCAGGTATTGGTTTAAAGTTCACATTCGGGTCAGGGACAGGGCTATGTAGTGGTCAGAGTTAGTGTCAAGGTTAGGATTAGGTTCAGAGTCAGGGTCAGGTAAAGGTCAGGGCCAGGGTCAGGTTGAGGGTCAGGCTTTGGTATAGGGTCAATGTTCGGTTCAGTGTCACAGTTAGGTTTTGGCGGTAGGGTAGGGTGGGGCTTGGGGTTTGGGTTAGAGTTAGAAGTATGGTTATGGTTAGGTTGAGGGTTAGGGTTAGACAGCGTAAGGTCAGGGTTAGGTTTGGTTTCGGGTAGGGGTTAGTGTTAGGTTCAGGGTCAGCATGAGGTGTAGGTTCAGGGTCCTTATTAGGGTCGTGGTTAGAGTTACCATTAGGTTTAGGGTTAGGGTCAAGCACACTGTCACGGTCAGGGCTAGGGTTAGGGTCCGGGTTAGGTCAGCGTCAGGGTTAGGATTAGGGTCAGGGTCAGGGTCCTGGTTAGGTTTGAGTCACGGTTATGGTAATGTCAGAGTTAGGTTTAGGTTCAGGGTCCACATCAGGGTCAGTGTCAGGCTAAGGTTTAGGTTTAGGTTTCAGGTCAGGATCACAGTCAGGGTCAGGTTCAGGGTCAGGGTCAGGACTTGGGTCAGGTTTTGGGGCAGGCTCACAGTCAGTGTCAGGGTCAGGGTCAGGGTTAGTGGTTACTGTTAGGGTTAGCCCCGCCCCTGGGTCATGGACCCATCCGTTCAGGGTCTCAGGATAAACCCTGGGCAGAAGGGTGTAGACCCTACACCCGATCCCACTTAACCAGCCTTAAACTGGGCTGTGAACATGACTTGCCCACCAGATATCTAAACCCTCATCAGCCTGATCCTGCTTGGGGCATCTCCACCCACGATGGCATGGCAAGGTCCTCTTTACACACAGACACACAGACACCCAGAGGCACTCGCACACACACACACACACACACAAACACACACACAGAGACGGGGAGGAGACCTAGGGCTACACAATTGGATAAGATGTGTGGGACTCTCTGACTCTGAGCCCCCTGGTGTCACCTTTTAATTTTATTAGCCAAAGTGCCTGCGGCGTTTTGGAAACCTGATATGACTTGCCAGGGAGGGGACGTGTTTGGCGGGCGAGCTCTCATTTCCCTGCATCCTCTCGGCTTTAGTACAGCAGAAGAACATGTCGCTTCCTTTAGGATGTGCCTAGAAATGAGCTGGGCATGGCGGTTTTCTCTGTAATGGGGTGCCTGGATACGTGGGTTCCAATTCAGTTGGGCTCCGTCGTCAAGGAAGTGAGGTCTCCACTGCCTGGGGGCTCCTTACCGAACTTCCTGCTCCACCAGAGCTCCCTGAGCCGCCGTTCCCCAAGCTGCTCAAGGCTCACACTCCACTCAATGCAGTGCCAATCCAGTGACCCCCATAGAGCCTCCCCGCAGCCCCTGGGAGGCCTGGGTGCAGCTGCTGTCCCCGCTGGAGGGAACAGAGCTGGGTTTAGTCCAGCTTAGTGTTAAGGTTAGGGTTAAGAATGACTTAGGGTCAGGGTTAGGGTTAGACGTCTTTGGGGTCAGGGTTAGCGTAAGGTTCAGATTTGGGTCAGGGTTAGGGTTAGGTTCATGCTTAGGTTTAGGGTCAGGATCACAGTAGGTCCAGGGTTAGCGTTACGGTCAGAGTCAGGCTCAGGGTCAGTGTTAGGCTGATGGTTAGGTTTAGCGTCAGGTTCAGGGTTATGGTCAGTTTTAGGTTCAGGTTCAAGTTTTGGTTTGGGGGCAAGGTCATGTCAGGTCAGGGTTAGGTTTGGGACAGGTTTCGTGTCAGGGTTAGGGTCAGGGTCAGGGTTAGGTTCATGGTTATGGTAAGGTCAGCTTTATGTTTAGGTTCTGTTTTATGAGTAGGTTCAGGATCAGGGTTAGCTTCAGGGTTACTACGCTGTTCAGGATCACGGATTGGGTCAGTGTTAGGTTTACAGTCATGTTTAGGGTCAGGGTTAAGGTCAAGGCCAGGGTCAGTTTTAAGGTTAAGTTCTGACATAGGCAAAGTTCAGAGTTAGGGTTATGATCAGGGTCAGGGAGAGGGTCAGGATTATTGTTAAAGTGGGGTTAGGTTTAGGGTTAGAGGTAGGTTGCGGGTTAGGGTTAGACCGGGGTAGGGTCAGTGTCAGGGATAATGTTAGGGGTTAGATTTAGGGTTAGGTTCAGCATTAGGTTTCGGGTCAGGGCCCATGTTAGTGTCAGGGTCAGGGTTACGTTTAGGGTTAGAGATAGGTTCAGGCTCCCATTCAGTGTCAGGGTTAGTGTTAGGTTCAGGGTCAGGGTCACTGTTAGGGTCAGGGTTACGTTTCTGGTCTTTGCCTTGGTCGGGGTCAGGGTGAAGTCTAGGGCCAGTGTCAGGTTTACGGTCAGGATCAGGTATTGGTTTAAAGTCCCCATTCGGGTCAGGGACAAGATTATGTAGTGGTCATTGTTAGTGTCATGGTTAGGTTTAGGGTCAGGTTTAGGGTCAGGGTCTGGTATAGGCAAAGTTCAGGGTTAGGGTTATGATCAGAGTCAGGTACAGGGTCAGGGTTATTGTTAATGTTTAGGGTTAGTTCTACGTTTAGCGTTCGGTTGACGGTTAGGGTTAGAACTTGTTAGGGCCAGGGTCCGTGGTAGGGTTCGGGGTTAGTGTTAGGGTTAGGTTCAGAGATAGGATTCGGGGGAGGGCCCATGTTAGTGTCAGGGTCAGGGTTACATTTAGGGTCAGAGTTAGGTTCAGTCTCACAGTCAGGGTCAGGTTTAGTGTTCCGTTGACTGTCGGCGTCACTGTAAGGGTCAGGGTTAGGTTATCGTCATGGTCATGGTCTGGGTCAGGGTCAGGGTGAAGTTTAGCACCATGTCCTTTTTAGGGTCAGGTTCAGGTATTGGTTTAAAGTTCACTTTCGGGTCATGGCGGTTTTCTCTGTAATGGGGTGCCTGGATACGTGGGTTCCAATTCAGTTGGGCTCCGTCGTCAAGGAAGTGAGGTCTCCACTGCCTGGGGGCTCCTTACCGAACTTCCTGCTCCACCAGAGCTCCCTGAGCCACCGGTCCCCAAGCTGCTCAAGGCTCATACTCCACTCAATGCAGTGCCCATCCAGTGACCCACATACTGCTTCCCCCCAGCCTCTGGGAGGCCTGGGTGCAGCTGTTGTCCCCGCTGGAAGCAACAGAGCTGGGTTTAGACCAGCTTAGTGTTAGGGTTAGGGTTAAGAATGAGTTAGGGTTAGGATTAGGGTTAGACGTCATTGGGGTCAGGGTTAGGATAAGGTTTAGGGTGGGGTCAGGGTTAGGGTTAGGTTCATGGTTAGGTTTAGGGTCAGGATCACAGTAGGTTCAGGGTTAGCATTATTGTCAGTGTTAGGCTCAGGGTCAGTGTTAGTCTGAAGGTTAGGTTTAGGGTCAGGTTCAGGGTCATGGTCAGTTTTAGGGTCAGGTTCAAGTTTTGGTTTGGGGGCAAGGTCATGTCAGGGTCACGGTTAAGGTTAGGACAGGTTTAGTGTCAGGGTTAGGGTCATGGTCAGGATTAGGTTCATGGTTATGGTAAGGTCAGCTTTATGTTTATGTTCTGTTTTATGAGTAGGTTCAGTATCAGGGTTAGCTTTAGTGTTAGTAATCTGTTCAGGATCATGGATTGGGTCAGAGTTAGGTTTACAGTCAGGGCTAGGGTCAGTGTTAAGGTCAAGGCCAGGGTCAGTTTTAAGGTTAAGTTCTGACGTAGGCAAAGTTCAGAGTTAGGGTTATGATCAGGGTCATGGAGATGGTCAGGATTATTTTTAAAGTGGGGTAGTTTTAGGGTTAGAGGTATGTTGAGGGTTAGGATTAGACCGGGTTAGGGTCAGTGTCAGGGATAACGTTAGGGGTTAGTTTTAGGGTTAGGTTCAGCGTTAGTTTTCGGGTCAGGGCCCGTGTTAGTGTCAGGGTCAGGGTTACGTTTAGGGTTAGAGTTAAGTTCAGGCTCACATTCAGTGTCAGGGTTAGTGTTAGGGTCAGGGTTAGGTCAGCATCAGGGTTAGGATTAGGGTCAGGTTCTGGGTCGTGGTTAGGTATTAGTCATATTTACGGTAATGTCAGAGTTAGGTTTTGGTTCAGGGTCCACATCAGGGTCCTTGCCAGGCTTAGGTTTTGTATTGGGTTCAGGTAAGGATCACAGTCATGGTCACGGTCAGAGTCAGGGTCAGGGCTTGTGTTAGGATTTGGGGCAGGCTCACAGTCAGTGTCAGGCTCACGATTAGTGGTTAGTGTTAGGGTTATCCCTGCTCCTGAGTCATGGACCCATCCATTCAGGGTCTTAGGATAAACCCTGGGCAGAAGGGTGTAGACCCTACAACCAATCCCACTTAAACAGCCTTATACTGGTGTGTAAACATGACTTACCCACCAGACATCTAAACCCTCATCAGCTCATCCTGCTTCGGGCATCTCCACCCACGATGGCATGGCCAGGTCCTCTTTACACACAGACACACAGACACCCAGCGGCGCACGCACACACACACACACACATACACAAACACAAACAATCATTCAGAGTCAGGGAGGAGACCTAGGGCTACACCAATATATCAGAAGGTGTGGGAATCTCTGACACTGAGCCCACTGGTGTCACCTTTTGATTTTATTTGCCAAAGGGCCTGCGATGTTGGGGTAACCTGATATGACATGCCAGGGAGGGGATGTGTCTGGCGGCCGAGCTCTCTTTTCCCTGAATCCTTTCGGCTTTAGTAAACAGAGAACATGTCGCTTACTTTAGGATGTGTCTAGAAATTAGCTGGACATTGCAGTTTTCTCTGTAATGGGGTGCCTGGATTCGTGGGTTCCAATTCAGTTGGGCTCTGTCGTCAAGGAAGTGAGGTCACCACTGCCTGGGGGCTCCTTACCGAACTTCCTGCTCCACCACAGCTCCCTGAGCCGCCGGTACCCAAGCTGCTCAAGGCTCACACTCCACTCAATGCAGTGCCCATCCAGTGACCCCCAGACAGCCTCCCCCCAGCCCCTGGGAGGCCTGGGTGCAGCTGCTGTCCCCGCTGGAGGGAACAGAGCTGGTTTTAGACCAGCTTAGTGTTAGGGTTAGGGTTAAGAATGACTTAGGATCAGGGTTAGGGTTAGACATCTTTGGGGTCAGGGATAGCGTAAGGTTTAAGGTGGGATCAGGGTTAGGGTTAGGTTCATGGTTAGGTTTAGGGTCAGGATCACAGTAGGTCCAGGGTGAGCGTTACGGTCAGAGTCAGGCTCAGGGTCAGTGTTAGGCTGATGGTTAGGTTTAGGGTCAGGTTCAGGGTCATGGTCAGTTTTAGGTTCAGGTTCAAGGTTTGGTTTGGGGGCAAGGTCATGTCAGGTCAGGGTTAGGTTTGGGACATGTTTAGTGTCAGGGTTAGGGTCAGGGTCAGGGTTAGGTTCATGGTTATGGTAAGGTCAGCTTTATGTTTAGGTTCTGTTTTATGAGTAGGTTCAGGATCAGGGTTAGCTTTAGGGTTACTACTCTGTTCAGGATCACGGATTGGGTCAGTGTAAGGTTTACAGTCATGGTTAGGGTCAGTATTAAGGTCAAGGCCAGGGTCAGTTTTAAGGTTAAGTTCTGACGTAGGCAAAGTTCAGAGTTAGGGTTATGATCAGGGTCAGGGAGAGGGTCAGGATTCTTGTTAAAGATGGGTTAAGATTAGGGTAAGAGGTAGGTTGCGGGTTAGGGTTAACCGGGGTAGGGTCAGTGTCAGGGATAATGTTAGGGGTTAGATTTAGGGTTAGGTTCAGCATTAGGTTTCGGGTCAGGGCCCAGGTTAGTGTCAGGGTCAGGGTTACGTTTAGGGTTAGAGATAGGTTCAGGCTCCCATTCAGTGTCAGGGTTAGTGTTAGGTTCAGGGTCAGGGTCACTGTTAGGGTCAGCGTTAGGTTTCTGGTCTTTGCCTGGGACGGGGTCAGGGTGAAGTCTAGGGCCAATGTCAGGTTTACGGTCAGGATCAGGTATTGGTTTAAAGTCCCCATTCGGGTCAGGGACAAGGTTATGTAGTGGTCATTGTTAGGGTCATGGTTAGGTTTAGCGTCTGGGTCAGGGTCAGGTTTAGGGTCAGGGTCTGGTATAGGCAAAGTTCAGGGTTTGGGTTATGATCGTAGTCAGGTATAGGGTCAGGGTTATTGTTAATGTTTAGGGTTAGTTCTACGTTTAGCGTTAGGTTGACGGTTAGGGTTAGAACTTGTTAGGGTCAGGGTCCGTGGTAGGGTTCGGGGTTAGTGTTAGGCTTAGGTTCAGAGATAGGTTTCAGGGAGGGCCCATGTTAGTGTCAGGGTCAGGGTTACCTTTAGCTTCAGAGTTAGGTTCAGTCTCACAGTCAGTGTCAGGTTTAGTGTTCAGTTGATTGTCGGGGTCACTGTAAGGGTCAGGGTTAGGTTATCGTCATGGTCTGGGTCAGGATTAAGGTGAAGTTTAGCACCAATATCCTTTATAGGGTCAGGTTCAGGTATTGATTTAAAGTCCACATTCGGGTCAGGGACAGGGCTATGTAATGGTCAGATTTAGAGTCAAGGTTAGGATTAGGTTCAGAGTCAGGGTCAGGTAAAGGTCAGGGCCAGGGTCAGGTTGAAGGTCAGGCTTTGGTATAGGGTCAATGTTCGGTTCAGTGTCACAGTTAGGTTTTGGCGGTAGGCTTTGGGTATGGGTTTGGGTTAGAGTTAGAAGTAGAGTTATGGTTAGGGTTAGGGTTAGGGTTAGACAGCGTAATGTCAGGGTTAGGGTTTGGTTTAGGGTAGGGGTTAGTGTTAGGTTCAGGGTCAGCATGAGGTGTAGGTTCAGGGTCCTTATTAGGGTCATGGTTAGAGTTACCTTTAGGTTTAGGGTTAAGGTCAAGTACACTGTCACGGTAGGAGTAGGGTTAGGGTCTGGGTTAGGTCAGCATCAGTGTTAGGATTAGGGTCAGGGTCAGGGTCCTGGTTAGGTTTGAGTCATGGTTACGGTAATGTCAGAGTTAGGTTTAGGTCAGGGTCCATATCAGGGTCAGTGTCAGGCTTAGGTTTAGGTTTAGGGTTCAGGTCAGGATCACAGTCAGGGTCAGGTTCGTGGTCAGGGTCAGGGCTTGGGTCAGGTTTTGGGGCAGGCTCACAGTCAGTGTCAGGGTCAGGGTCAGGGTTAGTGGTTACTGTTAGGGTTAGCCCCGCTCCTGGGTCATGGACCCATCCGTTCAGGGTCTCAGGAGAACCCTGGGCAGAAGGGTGTAGACTCTACACCGGATCCCACTTAACCAGCCTTAAACTGGGCTGTGAACATGACTTGCCCACCAGATATCTAAACCCTCATCAGCCTGATCCTGCTTGGGGCATCTCCAACCCCGATGGCATGGAAAGGTCCTCTTTACACACAGACACACAGACACCCAGAGGCACTCGCGTGCACACACACACACACACACACAGAGACGGGGAGGAGACCTAGGGCTACACAATTGGATAAGATGTGTGGGACTCTCTGACTCTGAGCCCCCTTGTGTCACCTTTTAATTTTATTAGCCAAAGGGCCTGCGGCGTTGGGGAAACCTGATATGACTTGCCAGGGAGGGGACATGTCTGCCTGGCGAGCTCTCTTTTCCCTGCATCCTCTCGGCTTTAGTACAGCAGAGAACATGTCGCTTCCTTTAGGATGTGCCTAGAAATGAGCTGGGCATGGCGGTTTTCTCTGTAATGGGGTGCCTGGATACGTGGGTTCCAATTCAGTTGGGCTCTCTCGTCAAGGAAGTGAGGTCACCACTGCCTAGGGGCTCCTTACCGAAAATCCTGCTGCACCAGAGCTCCCTGAGCCGCCGGTCCCCAAGCTGCTCAAGGCTCACACTCCACTCAATGCAGTGGACATCCAGTGACCCCCTGGGAGGCCTGGGTGCAGCTGTTGTCCCCGCCGGAGGGAACAGAGCGGGGTTTAGACCAGCTTAGTGTTAGGGTTAGGTTTAAGAATGAGTTAGGGTCAGGGTTAGGGTTAGACGTCTTTGGGGTCAGGGTTAGCGTAAGGTTTAGGGTTGGGTCAGGGTTAGGGTTAGGCTCATTGTTTAGGTTTAGGGTCAGGATCACACTATGTTCAGGGTTAGCGTTACGGTCAGAGTCATGCTCAGGGTCACTGTTAGGCTGATGGTTTGGTTTAGGTTCAGGTTCAGGGTCATGGTCAGTTTTAGGGTCAGGTTTAAGTTTTGGTTTGGGGGTAAGGTCATGTCAGGGACAGGGTTAGGTTTGGGACAGGTTTAGTGTCAGGGTTAGGGTCAGGGTCAGGGTTAGGTTCATGGTTATGGTAAGGTCAGCTTTATGTTTAGGTTCTGTTTTATGAGTAGGTTTAGGATCAGGGTTAGCTTTACGGTTACTAATCTTTTCATGATCACGGATTCGGTCAGAATTAGGTTTACATTCAGGGTTAGGGTCAGTGTTAAGTTCAAGGCCAGGGTCAGTTTAAAGATTAAGTTGTGACGTAGGCCAAGGTCAGAGTTAGGGTTATGATCAGGTTCAGGGAGAGGGTCAGGATAATTGTTAAATTGGGGTTAGGGTTAGGGTTAGAGGTAGGTTGAGGGTTAGGATTAGACAGGGTTAGGGTCAGTGTCAGGGATAACGTTAGGGGTTAGTTTTAGTGTTATGTTCAGCATTAGTTTTGGGTCAGGGCCCGTGTTAGTGTCAGGGTCAGGGTTACGTTTAGGGTTAGAGTTAACTTCAGGCTCACATTCAGTGTCAGGGTTAGTGTTAAGGTCAGGGTTAGATCAGCATCAGTGTTAGGATTAGGGTCAGGGTCTGGGTCGTGGTTAGGTATTAGTCATATTTACGGTAATGTCAGAGTTAGGTTTAGGTTCAGGGTCCACATCAGGGTCTTTGCCAGGCTTAGGTTCTGTTTTGGGTTCAGGTAAGGATCACAGTCAGGGTCAGGGTCAGAGTCAGGGTCAGGGCTTGTGTTAGGGTTTGGGGCAGGCTCACAGTCAGTTTCAGGTTCAGGGTTAGTGGTTACTGTTAGGGTTAGCCCTGCTCCTGAGTCATGGACCCATCCATTCAGGGTCTCAGGATAAACCCTGGGCAGAAGGGTGTAAACCCTAGAACTGATCCCACTTAAGCAGCCTTAAACTGGGGTGTGAACATGACTTACCCAACAGACATCTAACCCCTCATCAGCTCATCCTGCTTGGGGCATCTCCACCCATGATGGCATGGCCAGGTCCTCTTTACACACAGACACACAGACACCCAGAGGCACACAGACACACACACACACACGCAGAGTCAGGGAAGAGACCTAGCGCTACACCCATAGATCAGAAGGTGTGGGACTCTCTGACTCTGAGCCCACTGGTTTCACCTTTTGATTTTATTAGCCAAAGGGCCTGAGGCGTTGGGGAAACCTGATATGACCTGCCAGGGATGGGACGTGTCTGGCGGGCGAGCTCACTTCTCCCTGTATCCTCTGGGCTTCAGTACAGTAGAAGAACATGTCGCTTCCTTTAGGATGTTCCTAGAAATGTTCCGCACAGGGGGTTTTCTCTGTTATGGGGTGCCGTGATACGTGGGTTCCAATTCAGTTGGGCTCTGCCGTCAGGGAAGTGAGGTCACCACTGCCTTGGGGCTCCTTACCGAACTTCCTACTCCACCAGAGCTCCCTGAGCCGCCGTTCCCCAAGCTGCTCAAGGCTCACACTCCACTCAATGCAGTGCCCATCCAGTGACCCCATACAGCCTCCTCCCAGACCCTGGGAAGCCTGGGTTCAGCTGTTGACCCGCTGGAGGGAACAGAGCTGGGTTTAGACCAGCTTAGTGTTAGGGTTAGGGCTAAGAAAGACGTAGGGTCAGGGTTAGGGTTAGATGTCTTTGGGGTCAGGGTTAGCATAAGGCTTAGGGTACGGGTCAGGGAATGGGTTAGGTTCATGGTTAGGTTTAGGGTCAGGATCACAGTAGGGTCAGGTTTATCGTTACGGTCACAGTCAGGGTCAGGTTCAGTGTTAGACTGACGGTTAGGTTTAGGTCCAGGCAGGGTCATGGTCAGATTTAGGGTCAGGTTCAAGTTTTGTTGTGGGGGCAAGGTTCATGTCAGGGTCAGGGTTATGTTTAGGACAGGTTTAGTGTCAGGGTTAGGGTCAGGGTCAGGGTTAGGTTCATGGTTATGGTAAGGTCAGCTTTATGTTTAGGTTCTGTTTCATGAGAAGGTTCAGGATCAGGGTTAGCTTTACGGTTACGATTCTGTTTAGGATCACGGATTGGATCAGAGTTAGGTTTACAGTCAGGGTTAGGGTCAGTATTAAGGTCAAGACCAGAGTCAGGTACGGACGGGCCTTGTGCCAAGTGTACCAGTTGTACAACTGACTGTGTAATGGCTGAAACTGAGAAACCGGGGTGAAAGTATCAAGAGGTTCTAACGATTGCAAAATAGCCAAGTTTCAAATGATTACCACGTACACACAAGACAAACTATCCAGATGACTGCTCAGTACGGAAGTAATTCAAAGTGTTACACTGTGGCATCAGCTGACCCAGACCCAGAAGATTGCTGGAGTTCCCATCATGGACATCTCTAACCATATAGACGACACTGAGCGAATGCCAGATGATGATGGAGCCCCTCACTCCTATGTCTTAATAGAGTTCCTCAGCTCTCCTTTACCAACTTTTCCTGTTGCCAGTTCATACAAGCAATTCTCCTTACCCAGTTCCTCTGTTCTGAGCTATGGCTAAAGACACTCATTTTTTTATGTTTTGAAACTGATTATCTTGTACCATTTTACTTTTTGTTGCATCTTTTTATAAATCACATGACCGCTCACAAGACAAAAAAAAAAAAAAAAAAAAAGGAATGGAAAAGATCAAAAGGGAGGACAACAACAACAAAAAAACAGTTCTTTTTTGCCGGGAACCCTTCTTAAAAGTGCCAATCAGAAAAACTATATCTGATGTTACATCGTCACAACTCCTCTATCATCAGTGAAAGTAGTTCACGTAAGAAAATACCTCTATAAAATGAGTTCCAGGCTTACATTCCATATTTGGCTAATTAGAATTTCATTACGATGTCTGTCTCAAACTGATGCAGAAGATAATGGAATCTTGTCATCAAGACGTGACATCGAACTAAGAACCCACAGGGTAATCACTCAGCTCCTGTGATACAAAGACAGCTCCTGGGGATGGGTGACCCTGGGCAACAGTGGCTGACCTGCAGGCCTGCGTCTATCTGCCATCTGTCACTCTTCCCTCTTCCTCCTCTGTCAGCTGCTATCTCCAGCCACCGTCAACAAAGTCCACCTCAAACAGCCATCACTTCCCTCTGGTCCCATTTACCGTAGCTAAGCTCCAGGCCAGGCATCCAGATCACCAGCCCTTTGGGAACTTCTTCTAAGGTAAGAGGTGGCCCTATTGGTAAAATGCAGGTGCCAAGGCATGCGGACATTGTGCCATCTTCTGGGCTATTCTTAATGTTCTGATTGTCCCACTTCCCTCAGTTCCCACCTGTGGCCTCTGGAAAGGAACATATTACAGTAGGATTTCCAAGGACTGATGCGTGGGGGTCAGGAGATCTGGCCTGTGATTGGCCCCAACTAGCTGTGTGGCTTTAAAGGAAGTCATCACACCTCAGGCCTCAGTTTCCTTATCTGCAAGCCAGGATGGACTAGAGTCTTTTCAGAGGAGCCGGCAAAGATCACATAGATAAGCACCACCTCATTATACTAACAAGCAAACAGAAGGCCGGAGGCGAGTGATTTGCCCCAAGTCACACATAAGCAGGCAGAGAGCAGAGCCGAGGATGGGACCCACATCTGCAGGTCACAGCTAATCAGCCAGCACAGTACAAACAGATCTGAGCAGCTGCTCATTCTTTCCCTTTTCCATTTTGTCCATCAGAATGCATGCTCCCTGCAAACAAGGACACACAGGACCTGCTGCCTGTCTCAAAATTCCCAGTTCACCCAATTAGAACAGGGAGGAGCCTCAAGGACTTACCCCCCCACCCCCACACACAGTTCTTTTACCTATGGAACATGAGGGTACATACATTCACCGTCCAGAGGGCTCCTGCCTTCACTTCTCATGGAAAAGGTCATCATGTGCCTACCCGTGGTGCCAACGAAGCCACAAGTTCCAGAGAGGAACTGACACAGAGAAGTTCGAAGGAGGCAGACTGGCTCAGCACAGAAACAAACTGTCTACCAAGGAAAACTACCCCATGGGGGACTGATTCTCTTTGAAATACGTTCGAGTGCGTGGGAAAATGGTTTTTCAAGAGCTGGTGGACTGACCAGTCACCTGGTACATACAAGATCACATCCGCATTCTGACAAGAGTGGCTTGCCTGCAGTGTAGACCAGGGGCCAGAAAGACAAGGAAGGCGCATGGAGACTGGGTGAGAAGCTTCTACGGTGTGATGGCAAGGGCGCATTGCAAGGGTACGAGAAGAGATGGAAAGATGTATATGGACTCAAGAGGTTTAGGAAGCGAAATCCACAGGACTTGGTGTGACAGACTAGATTTTGGAAAGGTGACAGAGTAGGAGTTGACTTCTGGTTTCCCGACTCCAGGCTAAACAGATGAAGTGATTACTGAGAGAGGCAATAGAATAAGAAAGGTGGTTTTTCAGTGGAGGAGGTGCTCATGAATTCCATCTTGAACCTGATGAGTCTGAGGGGCCACAGACACATCCGAGAAGAAAGGTCAGCAAGTCCGATACACAGAACTGGTGCTCAGGAGGTGTGTGGGCCAGAGACAGGAATCTGCCTGACCTGCTGATAGGTGGTCATGAAGCTGCACAAAAGGTCATCTAGGGAAATAAAGAAACACGGGGCTGAGCCCATAATTAGCATTCAGTGGCTACCAGGAGCATGACTTTGCACAGGAGACACATCAGAGAGGTAGAAGAAAGATAGGAAGCAATGCAGAGCATTTGGTCTACTGCGATGTCGAGTAAGGAGACAGAGAAAGGTCGGGTGTGCTGACTTAGAAACAGTTTTGGTAAGAACTCTTTAGTGGAACAACAGGGCCTGAAGGGTGGAAGGTGGGAAAGTCAAGTCAACCCCTGAGCACTGGCTGTGATGGGCGACAGTGACAGGGCAATACTTAGAGGTGGGGCAGTCAAGTGGCAGAGAATCAAACAGGAGCGCATGATGGGAAGGAGTGCAGGGGAGAGGATCCTCACAGGCTCCTGGAAGGGCGGGAGGGCATGGACTCTGAGCCAGAGTGGAGACTGAACCCGAGGAGGAAGGAGAACCCCTCCCCGTACCAGGTGAGGAGGAGAAGGGGACAAATACAAGAATGGGATCATGATCAGCAGGATGGAGGAGGTCCCGTGGGATGGCTGCTAATTTTTCTGTACGACTGGAGATGAAGTCATATGTTGAGATGGAAGAGGAAGGCTACATGTGATGTCAATAGCACACCCATGTAAATGGTCTAATTTATCTGTTATGCCACTTTCTCCCCCTACTACCAATACCTTATGTCCTGCTCATCTATTATTTGGCTGTCAACCCAAAGGATTTTCATATTTCTAAGCCGACAAAGTATGATGTTGCCAGTGCCTCTGCCCCAGGTGACCCTTCCCCATATGCCATTCCTGCACTTTGATCACCTACCTCTTTTGCATATCTTTCCCCTTCTATTTCTCATTAGATATCATAAACATGACCTTTTAAGTAGTCTCCTGCCACCAGTCAGCTCGAACTCAACAGATATGACCATGCAACTTCCTGCTGTAAACCTGACTGCAGCTCTACCGTGAAGACTGCATCAACGTGGACCCCTCAATGTATACAGTGTCCAAGGTGCAACCCGCAGCCCCACCCCTTCTCCCTTTCTACCATCTCAGTCTCATTCCAAAATGTGCCAAACAAGACACCTATGTAGAAATACAACCCCGACAGCAAGCTCTCCACTCATTTCTGCCTCAGAACTGTAACTTAACAAAACATCTCTCTGACGGAAACACAAATTGCATATAACCTTTATCTCCAGCTCCCACATAGAAGATCAATACCACTTTACACAGAACAGCTGTTCCATGTATTTTCCTTCTATGTATGAAGGGGTCACATTCATTAACACTACAAATTGTACATTATATTCAGAAATGTCAGAGCCTTGAAAGAATATGGAATTGCTGGCATTCTAGCCACTTTCCCAGTTTGCTCTCTTCCTACCTCTAAGTCCTACTTTAGAAGTGCTATTTTGAGATTTCTATTTTCCGAAGCTGCTTTGACCAAAGGCATTCTGTCAGCTCAGAGTGAGAAAGATGGCGGGGCGAGGAAGTGTGAGAAAATGCTAGTGTTAGGCCCAAAGAAAGCCTGACTAAGTCCAAAGACAGACAAGCTAGAGAGACTTCCGTGCTTTGAGGTTCTTTAAGTCTGTGTGTGTGCCTTTTCTTCTTCCAATGTCCTCTCTCCTCATCACGTGTCCTTCCTTAACAAAAGGTTTCTGGATCCGAGAATTCACTCTGTGCTCTCCTTCAGACACTCCATTCAATTTACACCTTTTATTACAGTGGCTTAACATCACCATACAAGAACAAGAGTACAATATACCTTCGTCTAGACATCCCTACATATTAAAAATGATATGGCCACACTGCAGAGGATCCAGACATAAGCACTTTAAAGCCAGAGTTTGGGAGATGTGATCTGAATGCAAGTATCAAAAAGGAACTAGCTGGTTAACCCAAAAAAGAAAAAAACATATTATGACTTGAAGCCATAAAAAAGTAAGAAATTGAAACTCTTTTCAGAATTTTATGTACCTACAGAGCCAAAACTTTTTAACACTGGAACCAGCTACTAAATCCCAATCCTTAGAAATTAAACATATACGTTTTGATAGTTTAAGTACAGACCCAGAGGGATACAGAAAACAGATCAAGCTCCTCCTGGCTCTGATTCAAACCTTGGGACATTTTCAAGGCTATGTCTGATGAACCTTTCCTGTCAGTAAAGTCTTTTCAGTTTAAATTTCTATTCTGTAAGTTTATGTCCTACAGTTATCTGCTGCCAGCTTCAGGCTGACCTCACCAAGAGAAGTAGGGCAACTTTAGAAAAGGAGCTTGGTATGCTTTGTACTGGACCAGAACTAGTAAGGACAGTACAGTCTTTCAGATTTCTCATTCCGGGAGCTTAAGATGAAAGTCAGGCATAAACGTTAGGTTAAGTGCCTTTTTGACCCAATTCCTGGTAAGTACGTGCGTTCAGAGATGTGTTCAACGCACAGTCGCTCAGCTTCTAGGCACAAGGCACTGGGAGGCTTCTGTCAGGCCGGGGGAGCGGCGGTCTGACTGTGCCGCACGGTACCGGAGGCGGGTCCTATGGGTCCGGGGCTTTTACGTTTAGTTCAAAACCACTTGCCCTGAACTTTCAGGCCTTTTCATTCAATGTGCACGATTTCACAGGAGTGCTTTCTCCAGGCTGCACCTAGCCCACCCGAGGCCAAGAGACTCACTGCGAAGTGCAGTGACGTCCCCGCCGAGGACCCGTCCGGGGCGGGGATAGCCCAGGAAGCCCGCAGGAGAAGCCCGAGGAGAGGCCCCGAAGGGCCAAGGAGGGCAGGCCACCCACGGCCTGGCTCCGGGGAGCAGAGCCCAGCCGTGCACCTTCATGAACTCGTCCTTGTCGAAGCAGAGCGAGTCCGGCCCCTTGGGCAGGTTCATCCTACTTCTCTCCATCCCGCCAACCGCCGCCTCTCAGCACCGACACTCGAGCAAGGAGGAAAGGTAGGAGGCTGCGCTCCCCGACGCTACCGGTAAAGCCACAGCGTTTCCACCGCACAGAAGGCACCGCTTCCTACAACATGGCAGCGCCCCCGCCCAGCCAATGAAAGAGGACGCCGCGGCCCGCCTCCGCCTGCCTCAGCCAAGATAAGCACGCCTGCCCTACTGTGGAGCCAGCAGGTGATGCTGCCCCCGTGCGGTGGAGGGCGACACTACAACCTCGCCTACGTTTCTGCAGGGCAGCCCCGACGCTGTTGATGCCTGGTGAGCGGGAGAAGGGAGGGCGGGGAGGGTCAGGGGCGCTCCCTCCCCACCTCGCCCTTTCCCTCGGAAAATCGGCCTGCGAACCTCTTCCAGGACCTTCTCCCGAGATTGTCCCGCGGGAAGCATAGCCGTGGCGGGATGCTGGCCCTTTACTTCTGCGGCGGTTGTCCAGAGAGGGGGGCGCGTCCGGGTGTCAGGCCTCCTGTCTCTGGGCGCCGCCGCTGCAGCCGCCTGGGCGCGGAGGCCTCTGTGGGAACCCGGCTTCCGCCCTTAGCCCCGGCACCCACCCGCGAGCGTGGCTTCTCCCCCGCTGAGCTTGGCTCCAGAGATCTGTAGGGAGGAAGGTGGTCAGCTGGCAGCCTCGGGTCGTCTGGGCCGCTCCCAGCTCCACTTCAGCTCAGCTGCGGGAAGGCCACAAGTTTAGGTTCTCAGAGCTCTTAAAGAATCACCTCGCTACCGGCCGGCCCACAAAACGCAGCCGACAAGTAGATGTGCGAGCATGTTTATGTCCAGTCCGCTCTAGACTAATGGGCGGAATCGTGTGTTTGTGGCTAGCGTTGGTTCGATCGCCACACCTGCCCCCAATTTCCGAGACCCCCTCCTCCTCCTGCCGTCCACCCCACATTTATTTTGAGATTTTTCTTTCCTCTTCCCTTGCTCTTTCTCCCACTGTCCTCCCCTTTAGTGGGAATGTCATGGTCAAATGATGATTCATTTCTCTTTTTTTTCTCCGTGAGACTCTGACAGCTCAAACCACAGATCTCATGCGCGCCCTTCAGGCTGCAGCTTTGCTGTAATAGCCCAGGCCTGGGCTGCCCCTCCCAATGCTGTGATCTCCCAGAGATAGCATGAGCAGTCCTTAGAAAGGGATGGGACACAGCAAGACAATGGCTTGCAGTGAGTCTTGCATTCGAGTCACTCCAAACGGGAAACTGGTCACTTTTTTTAAAAAACGTGAGTACAGGGACGCCTGGGTGGCTCACTTGGTTAAGCAGCTGCCTTCGGCTCAGGTCATGATACCAGCATCCTCAGATCGAGTCCCACATCGGGCTCCTTGCTCAGCAGGGAGCCTGTTTCTCCCTCTGCCTCTGCCTGCCATTCTGTCTGCCTGTGCTCACTCTCTCCCCCCACTCTCTCTGATAAATAAATAAAAAAAAATCTTTACAACCTGAGTACAGAATCAGAAACAATACATTCCCTAGCAGTGGGCCTTGCAAGGCCTTGTTTAAGAAAACATTCCCAGTCAATATCCAGAGACTATGACTGGTAGGATGAGAGCTGGAATCTTATTTGGAGAATCAGAATAAATTGCCAGGGGAACAACTATGAAATTGCTTTCTATGCACTGTTGTGGTCATTTGGATATAGGGAATGAAAGCCCTATATCCTATATTTGGTCTTTGTTTGTTTACTCTTATTATGAAAATTCTCAAGCATACACCAAAGTGTGTAGAGCAGAAGGATCCCGGCCCTTCCAAGTACTTATCACTCTGCTTCCCCAACTGTTTCATAGGCCCTCCTCCTTCTACTGCCCCCAAAGTGCCTGTATTTTTGTTTTGGGGAGAGAGGGGAGGTCTGGAATATTTTTAAGGTAAATCCCAAACATCACATCATTCCCTGCTCCCCAAATACCTTGGTATACACATCAAAGAAGGAGGAGGAAGAGGTGGAGGAGGGGAAGACTGAGAAGGAGGAGGGATGAAGAAGAGAGATTTCCGCACAGGCCCACTATGCCAGAATCAATAGGTCTAATGAGCTATTCCGATTGGCTCTGAGAGGCATGACTTTTAGCCTCTCAGACTTTTAGGGCCACAGTGCTAATAAGCGACAAGGGCAAATTCAGGCAGTGCAAACAGCAAGGCCCACACTCATCACCAAGGCACCGAGGGGGGGGTGGCAAGGGTGCCAGACCGACGGAACAAAGTTGTCTGGGAACCCCACCTGCCCTAGAAGTCCAGATGAGCGAGTAGTTGAACTGTTTTTTACCTTCATTGTCATTCCTTTCTGAAATTACTGCCGGCCTTTGGTAAAGACATGAACCTGAGCTTGTGCAGACTGGGGTTCTGATCTTGGGCTTGCTGAAGAGAGTAGGTGCCAACAAAGAATTAAAATCCCTGCTGCCTGTTCTCCTTCTGAAAGTCAGGAGGGAACAGTCAAGACCCCATACATTCACTGCCACTTGGAGCCCTGGCTGTGGCAGTGGCGTGGCCCACCAAAGCCAGGAGCAACAGGCAAGACCCCAGACCCCAAATGCTAATGGAACACCCTGGGGAGGATGAAGGAAAGGCAGAGAGTCAGTGGAAACCTTCCCAAAGGACATTTCCCTCAGTTTCATCTGGGAGCTGACACTCAGCTGGTACACACCCCTTCAGCCACAAAAGTTTGGTGACTAGCCTCTGGCCAGAACCTGCTGTGTGTCTCCCTACCCTGAACGCTTCCCAAGATCCCTACCATGGCCTCATGAACCAGGCACTGGGCGTTTAACACTTGACTCTGCAGGGGTCCCCGGGCCAGCTTTTGGTTAGTTAGTTGTCCGTGCTGTTAAAGATTTGACTACTGTTACATGTTTGACTCTTGTCTTTGGTGATGGTACCTATTTCATAGGAAATAGAAGCTGGACTCCAGGAAACAGGCTGGAAGATGAAATTAAAAAGTGGATGCAAAGCTTCTATTCAGAGCCAGACACAATCAGCGATCAACTATATCCCAGTCTCTCCCCTCTTCTCTGATCTGTACTTTCCTTAATGAGGAATGAGACTTTAAGTTGACTTTTTTTTATCTTCAAGTCTCTCTCTCTCTCTGGATTCCCTAACTTCCCTCTCTTGCCTTCATTTCATCCTAGAACTTGTGCCCACGACTTCTTTTCTAAGTAAATATTAACCCCCTTTGACTCTGAATCTCTGGAAAATTCTCAGTTCCCTATTTTCGCTGGCACTGTGACAGGTCCTCATTTCTCCTTCCAACTCCTCTCTATTTATAGTTTTCACATTTTTTTTGGCAGGTTGGCTACAGAACACTCAAAAATTGCAAAGAGATATATTGTGTTCTGGAAATTCGTCCGAGCATTTTTTTCCAATATCGTCTTTATGCTCTTCTGATCCTCTATTGAACTGTTGGACTAAAGCAGCTGACGCTTCCACCAGCAACCAGAGACATCCTGTCCACTACTGTGGGAACAGAGGGTTTCCATTTGGAACTGCAGACTGAGCCTAAAGTCTGGTGGCCCTTTGGTGCCAGGATAGCAGGTATGGGACGGGTGGGACATGGAGGACAAGCACCATGGTAGAGGTCTCCATTCGACCAGGAAAGCTCACAATGAGCCAACAGGTCCATTTCAACATCTTCTGTATTTTCCTTATAACCTGTTTCATTCCAGAGTGGATTTGAGATCATTTAGTTTGATTCTTAAATGTTTCCCATTCCAACCAGAAACAGACTCGTCCTACGGGCTCCCAAATTCTGCCTCATCTTCCTAATCAGTTAGTACCCCAAATTGGGTATGATAGTGCCAGAACATTCTTCCATGTGTATTTTATAACAGACTACTATTTTATTAGTTTTTTTTCAAACTAATAAGAATGATAAGGGTAACTTTTTGTTTCTTTTAAAGCATAGGCAAACTCACGAAAGACATTGAAATGAACCTAAAAGATTATAGTGTCTTCCAAGGGAAAACAGGTGTTGTCTCATGTACCCTTCTGGGCTGACCAATTCTATGGGATATTCTGTGCCTTTCTTGTCTTTGAGCTATTTTGCAACTCTATAGATTGTACATAATTGATGTGGATGCAGATGATCTTGTCTAGCTATATGTAAATGAATTTTGTCCACTGGAAGTACAGTTGACCCCCTTTCCTTTGGTAGAAGGCAGTTTTGCATCCATTTGCATTCTATTTGCATATCTATTTGCATCTATCAAAGCAAATTCGTTTAAGTATTACTGATTGTATATGTGTCTGCCTTGAGATTCTTGCTTGAAGTGGTGGTAACATCTTAGTGGTTCCCGAGCTAATGAATGAATTAAACAAAATCCCTTCAGGCATTCATCTCATATTTGTAAAACGGTCCTTATTTAATCTTTTCGAGAAAATGATACACTAGCAAACCATGACAAGATTCTGGTAAATGAAAAGTGCAATGAAATCAAATCGGAATGAATTTTAGAATGACCTTCAATGTGGCCCACGCTATGCCAGAGGCAGAGAATGAATGAATCTCAAAGACATGGCTTCTGGCCCCCAGGAGTTACAGTAATCTGTGTCAACATTGGCATGCCTGAGAAATGCATGTGACATTCCCATCAGGGTTTCCCCGGGGGTTCAGTTAACCTTTCTCTTCCAAGCTACCCTCTCTTGTAGTGATATCAACTGTGTCCTTGGTTTCAGCTCCCATTCCCTAGCCAACATCTCTCCCACTGATACACGACCATCTGTTTCTTTCCTACCCACCAGGCCCGTATAACTGACTACCTACTCATGCTATTTCACTGATGCCCCACCTGTGCCTCAAAACCCAGCATGTTCAAAACTTGATTCATCATCATTTGTGAAAGAATGGCTTATCCTCTTTTGCTTTGTTTCTTTAGAAATGATTCTACCAATGCCAGCGGCATGCACCAGAAACCAGGAAGGAATCATACAGCTGAGCCAGCCTGCTGTACTTTAAAACACTTGAACACAATTCTCCAGTGGATACTCAACCCTGGCTTCAAACTCCCTTGTCTCTCCGGTGTGTTTGCTTTCCCTCCTTCAAGACTTGCCTCAACAATCCCTACCCCCACCTCTTCTGAACTATGTCACCTCACTCCCAGCTCCTGTCCTAGGGATGAGGGAGCAGAAGGCAAGCTTAGGACAAAGCAGAAACTGGCACCCTACACCCTCTCCCCATGCCATATGTGTAACATTCCTCATGCACTCCTGGCTGCCCTAAAGGAAAAACGATGCTTAACTGATAGAGATCCCAGTCCTGCAGGACAGGAGTATCCCTCCATCTACGAATGTCCTAGTGACTTACAAGGAAGGAAGAAGCTTTCTCATCAATAGCCTGACTTCCAGACACCCATACCTCAGTTTCCGGAAGCCCTAACATCACCCTCCCCTCCATAAAATTGAGGGAGGCTAAGGGGGAGGGAAGTGTAATAAAACTGAATTTCTTCTAAGCCCAAAGGCCACTGACAAGGATGTGTGATAGGAGGAATGTAACATATCTCCAGGAAACTCCCGACTGTCTTCATGCTTTCCCTCATTAGAGGCAAAAACAGCCTTGACTTGACAATAATCAGGTCTCCCTTATCCTGAAATTCTTCTTTAGCATATGACAGTCCTTCTGGACACCCCCGTTGTCCTCACCTTCCTCAGCTCCCAGTCAACCATGCCTCTGTCTGAGCAGCTCTTTCTGCCCTTGGGTCCTGTCCCTGTGTTTTAATAAAACCACCATTTGCACCTAAGACGTCTCAAGAATCCTTTCTTGGTCATCGGCTCTGGACCTCACCCCACCAAACCTCACCTGTGTTCCAAAACTTCATCACTAGTGTCACACTTCAAGAAAATAAAAGCCCTTTGTGCAGGAATTCCCTTATCTTACCACCACCAAATCAAATCTATACCTACATTTGTATCCATTTTTAATTTGTTTTTAGACATTTACTCAACAAATATTTAGTCAGTACCTACTGTGTGCTACACACTGCCCTGAGTGTTTGTAAATCTGTGGCGAACGACACAGAAAAGTCCCTGGCATCATGGAATTTACATGGTAATTGGAGAAATGTACAAGAAACACAGAAAGAGTTGAAGACAGAGCAGGTTTATTGAGAAGAGCAGACATCCCCAGCTAGGGTTTGTTCTTCCTTGTGCCTGGGATTTGTTCCTTCCAGCCCTCTCCAGGACTCCACTCCCAGGGTCAATATCAAGTTCTTGTTCCAATGGATCCTTCCAGTCAGAAGACAAATGACCTTTTTCTTAAAAACAAAAGGAAAAAACCCAAAACAAAGACTTCCTTTAACCTTCTACCTTCCTATAACAACCTCCATATTTCTCTCCCCACCTCATTCCCAGCATAGCTTGTAAAATATTTGTATACACCTGTGGGTGTAGGGTACCATGTCCCCAAGGGTAGTTGAAAAATCTCTATAAAGAATCCTTATGTGCAGATCATTTTAAGGGAGTCCATTTCCAGATCCAAACTCCATGTGTGCTCTGTAGGATAGGTGATATGCCCATTCTTGGGTCTGATATCAGGATACTCCTCTCCTTCCTGGAAGATCAAGACACTCCTCTCAGATCTTATTAGAGTGTAGGACTTGGGCTGATACCAAAGTTGAAATACCAGTTTTGTTTCAAATAATGCCCTTCTGTGGGCAGTCCTGGGGCTCCACCTTTAGAGCTTACTCTCCTTATTAAGGGTAAAGGTTAACATCAGAAAGGGGATTAGGGCAGATGTTGGAAGTGCTCAGAATAACAATCAGTTTTGGTTAGTGACACTCATTCCTTCATATTTAAATTAAACTACATATTTTTAGGGACATAATAGGGAAAAGCACAAATAAGGATTTTAATGGTTTCATTCCATTCTAGTATGTTTTGGGAAATAAAATAACAGAAAATGAGACTGTTCTGCTTTAAAAAAAAAATCAACTTGTAGCAGGCAAATGTTATTCCAATGAAGTCGATCCTTTTCTTTCTCATTTTCTTTTTAAAGATTTATTTATTTATTTGGTAGAGAGACACACACACACAGAGAGAGAGAGAACACAAGTATGGAGAGTGGGGGAGGGAGAAGCAGGCTTCCTGCTGATCAGGAATGTGGGCCTTCATCCCAGGCCCCTGGGATCATGACCTGAGCCAAAGGCAGCTGCTTAGTGACTGAGCCACCCAGCTGCCCTCTATCTCATTTTTTAAATGTTTAATATTTTCAACACCTAGTTAATAAAGTATACATATATTGTGATGAAAAGTTTATGATTAAAAAGTTTCAGATGTCCACTTAAAAATGTGCAAGGTGTGTGAATTCTCATAGGCGGTCCATGCACCATACACGCCTATCACTAGCAAACGTGGATGTACTCAGTGTCTCTAGGTTCCCGCTTCCTTAGTACCCTCTTAATCACATGGTTTCTCTTGCTACCATCCTGGACCTGTATTCTCAATTTGCTTCTCTATTTCATCTCTGCCCCTTTGAAGAGCTTGATTCTGGGTCTTCTGTAGCTATGCGTCCGCTCTCTCTCTCTCTCTCTCCCTCGATCAGGCTTTCACAACCTAGCACTATTGATACCTGGTGGGTGATTCTCTGCTGTGGGGCTGTCCTGTGCCCTGAAGGACAGTTAGCAGCATCTCTGGTCTCTAGCCACTAGATGCCAGCAGCACCCCCCCCCCAGTGGTGACCACCAAAAATGTAACCAGATATTGTTCAATCGGCCCTGGGAGCAAAACTACTTGCCTCCCAGCCCCAGTTTTTTTTTTTTAATTTTTTATTTTTTATAAACATATATTTTTATCCCCAGGGGTACAGGTCTGTGAATCACCAGGTTTACACACTTCACAGCACTCACCAAATCACATACCCTCCCCAATGTCCATAATCCCACCCCCTTCTCCCAAACCCCCTCCCCCCGGCAACCCTCAGTTTGTTGTGAGATTAAGAGTCACTTATGGTTTGTCTCCCTCCCAATCCCATCTTGTTTCATTTATTCTTCTTCTACCCACTTAAGCCTCCATGTTGCATCACCACTTCCTCATATCAGGGAGATCATATGATAGTTGTCTTTCTCTGCTTGACTTATTTCACTAAGCATGATACGCTCTAGTTCCATCCATGTTGTTGCAAATGGCAAGATTTCATTTCTTTTGATGGCTGCATAGTATTCCATTGTGTATATATACCACATCTTCTTGATGCATTCATCTGTTGATGGACATCTAGGTTCTTTCCATAGTTTGGCTATTGTGGACATTGCTGCTATAAACATTCGGGTGCATGTGCCCCTTTGGATCACTACATTTGTATCTTTAGGGTAAATACCCAATAGTGCAATTGCTGGGTCATAGGGCAGTTCTATTTTCAACATTTTGAGGAGCCTCCAGTTTTAAAACCACTGCTTTGGCTGATTCCATTCAGCATCATTGATTTAAGTTCTTTGTAGAAGCTGAAGGCTCTGAAGTTAATGTCTTTAATCCTAATCTGCCCTTGGAGCTGAGAATCACATGGCCAGCTGCCTGCAGCATATTTCTCCATGAATATGTAACAGGAGTCTTATTTTCACCATGATTTCTATCCTGCTCCCTCCTCACCTGCTCCTGTCCCAGTCTCCCCATCTTAGTAAACAGCATCCCCACCTCCTACTGGCTAAAGCCTCAGCCCCTGGGATAAATTCCCCCTTTCCCTTTACTCGTATCTAATCCATCAGCAAAACCAACTGATTTGACCTCCAAAACAGAAGTCAGACTTGCTCACTGCTCTTTATATCCATTGCTCCCATTTGAATCCAAACCCTGAATTTTTTTTTTGCACTTCAGACACTGTTAACAGTCATTGGTCCCATGACTACACCTACACAGATATTTTACAAGATCACTAATCACCACCAAGTTGCCAGATCCAATGATTAACTTTCAGATCTAAATGAATCAACCTGTCAGTCCTATAGACATAGAACTCCCTCCCCATCTCTGGAAATACTCTATCTTTTTCATCGTGATGTTGGCTCTCCCTTCCTCTTCCACACTGGTCAGTGATGATGGCTCCTTTCCTGGATGGGATTTTTTGAGCTTCCTGACCTTTAGACATCAGTCCTGTGCTCTGGGACTCGGACCTTCTGCTTGAGTTTTCTGTTGTGTTAAAAAAAAATTCAGCCGAGTACATTTTAAAGAACCTATTGGCTTTATTCAATGATTCACGATATGGGCAGCATCCTGCTTGCAGACTGAAAGAAGCTCGGAGCCCAAACCTAAGCCTGACCTTGGCTATGACCTTCACCTAATCCTGACCCTGAGCCTAATCCTAACCATGACACTAAACTAACCACAACATAACCCTGTCCTTGACCCGAATGTAGACTTTAAACCAATACCTGAACCTGACCATAAACCTAACACTGGTGCTAAACTTAACGCTGACCCTGAACCAGACCATGACCATAAACCTAACCCTGAGCCTCACAGTGATTCCGACCCTGACCTGAACACTAAACCTGAGCCTGACTGTTAGCCTGACCCTAACTCTAACCCTAAATGTAACCCAGACACTAACACGGCGCTACAAGAATCCTATTGCTGAAACTAACTCTAACACTAACCCCTAACCTACCACGGACCCTGACCCTAACACGTTCTAACCCTAACCATCAACCTAACGCTAACTCTAATACTAACACTAAACTTTAACAATAACCCTGACCCTATACCTGACTATGATCCTAACCCTAACTCTGAACTTTGCTTCTCCCAGACCCTGACAAAGGCAAACCATTAACCTAACCCTGACCATAATAGTGACCCTGACCCTGACCCTAACAATAATCCTGACCCTGAATGTGAGCCTGAATTAACTCTAACCCTTAACATAACCCTGACCCTGACACTAACACGGGCCCTGACCCGAAACCTAACGCTGAACCTAACCCTAAAACTAACACCTAACATTATCCCTGACTCTGACCCTAAGCTGGTCTAACCCTAACCCTCAAACTTCCTCTAATCCTAACTACCCCTATACCTAACTGTGAACCTGAACCGAACATAAAGCAAAGCCTGAACATAAACGTGACCCTGGCCCTGACCTTCACCTGACCCTGACCCTGACCCTAATCCTAACAATGACCTTAACACTGACCACTACATAACCCTGTCCCTGACCCGAATGTGCACTTTAACCAATACCTGATCCTGACACTAAACCTGACACTGGTCCAACTTCACCCTGACCCTGACCCAGGCTATGACCATGAACCTAACCCTGACCCTAACAGTGACCCTGACCCAAACCTAACACTAACCCTGAGACTGAATGTGGCCTGACCCTAACTCTACCCCTAAACGTAACCTTAACCCTGACACTACCACGGATCCTGCACCGATCCTATCGCTGAACCTAACCATAACACTATACTCTAACCCTACCACGGATCCTGACCCTAACCAAGTCTAACCCTAACCCTCAACCTAACTCTAACCCTAACAATAACCCTAAATTTTAACAATAACCCTAACCCTATACATGACTATGATCATAACCCTAACCCTGAACATTGCCTCTACCAGACCCTGACCCTAAACCTGACCCTGGCCCTGACCCTAAACCTAACCATGACACTAACACTGACCACTACATAAACTTGTCCCTGACCCAAATGTAGACTTTGAACCAATACCTGATCCTGACCCTAAACCTGACACTGCCTCTAAACTTCACCCAGACCCTGACCCAGGACACGACCATAAACCTAACCCTGAGCCTAATAGTGATCCCGACCCTGACCTGAACACTAAACCTGAGCCTGACTGTTAGCCTACCCTACTCTAACCCTAAATGTAACCCTGACCCTGACACTAACGCGGGCCCTACCCCGAATCCTATTGCTGAAACTAACCCTAACACTAACCCCTAACCTACCACGGACACTGACCCTAACAAGTTCTAAACCTAACCATCAACCTAACGCTAACCCTAACACTAACGCTGAACTTTAACAATAACCCTGACCCTATAGCTGACTCTGAACATAACCCTAACCCTGAACTTTGCCTATACCACACACTGACCCTAAACCTAACCCTGAACTTTGCTATCAGAGACCCTGATCCTAAACCTGACCATGGCCCTGAACCTAAACCTAACCATGACACTAACACTGACTACTGCATAACCTTGTCCCAACCCAAATGTGGACTTTGAACCAATACCTGATCCTGACCCTAAACCTGACACTTCCCTAAACTATACCCTGACCCTGACACAGGCCATGACCATAAACCTAACCCTGACCTTAACAGTGACCCTAACCCTGACCCTAACACTAACCCTGACACTGAATGTGAGCCTGACCCTAACTCTACACCTAAACGTAACCCTGACGCTGACACTAACATGTGCCCTCCGCAAATCCTATCGCTGAAACTAACCCTAACACTAAACCCTAACCCTACCATGGACCCTGACCCTAACGAGGGCTAATCCTAACCCTCAACCTAACTCTAACCCTAAACCTAACCAGAAATATTAACAATAACCCGTACCCTATGCCTGATTATGATCATTACCCTTGCCCGGAACTTTGCATATAGCAGACCCTGACCCTAAATCTGACACTAGCCCTGAACCTAAACCTAACCATGACCCTAACAATGACCACTAAATAATCCTGTCCCTGACCCAAATGTGGACTTTAAACCAATACCTGAACCTGACCGTAAACGGGACACTGGCCCTAGACTTCACCCTGACCCTGACCCAGGCAAATACTATAAACCTAACCCTGACTCTAACAGTGACGCTGACCCTGACCCTAACACTAACCCTGACAATGAATGAGAGCCTGACCCTATCTAACCCTAAATGTAACCCGCATCCTGACACTAACACGGGCCCTGACTCAAAACCTAACGCTGAACTTAACCCTAAAACTAACCCCTAACATTATCCCTGACACTGACCCAAACACGGTTTAACCCTAAACCAAACCGAGCTCTAACCCTAACCCTAACCCCACTTTAACAATAATCCTGACCCTGATCATAACCCTAACTCTGAACATTGCCTATACCAGACCCTGACCCTAAACCGGACACTGGCCCTGACCCTTAACCTAACCATGACCCTAACAATGACCACTACATAACCCTGTCCCTGACCCGAATGTGGACTTAAAACCAAACCTGATCCTGACCGTAAATCTGACACTGGCCCTAGACTTCACCCTGACCCCGACCCAGGCAAAGACCAGAAACCTAAGTCTGACCCTAACAGTGACCCTGACCCTCACCCTAACACTATACCTGACACTGAATGTGAGCCTGAACCTATCTCTAAACTTAAACGTAACCTTGACCCTGACACTAACACGGGCCCTGACCTGAAACCTAACACTGAACCTAACCCTAAAACTAACCCCTAACATTATCCCTGACACTGACCCTAACCCAGTCTAACCCTAACCCTCAACCTACCTCTAAGCCTAACTCCAACCCCACTTTAACAATTATCCTGACCCTCTCCCTGACCCTGATCATAACCCTAACTCTGAATTTGCCGACGTCAGAACTTAACCTTAAACCTGACCCTGGCCTTGACCTTAATACTGACCCTAACCCTGACTGTAAACCTAACTCTGACCCAATCCGTGATCCTGAACAGAATCATAACCGTAAAGCTAACCCTGATCCTGAACCTACTCATGAAACAGAACCTAAAAATAAAGTTGACGTTACCATAACAATGAACCTAACCCTGACCCTGACCCTAACCCTGACACTAAACCTGTCCCAAACCTAACCCTGACCCTGACATGAACCTTGCCCCCAAACCAAAACTTGAACCTGACCGTAAATCTGACCATGACCCTGCCTAGACATAAACCTAACTGTCAGCCTAACACTGACCCTGAAACTGACTCTGACCGTAACGCTAACCCTGAACCTACTGTGATCCTGACCCTAAACCTAACCATGAACCTAACCCTAACCCTGACCCCTACCCTAAACCTTACGCTAAACCTGACCCCAAAGACGTCTAACCCTAACCCTGACCCTATGTCTTTCTTAGCCCTAAACCTAACACTAAACTGGTCTAAACCCAGCTCTGTTCCCTCCAGCGGGGAAAACAGCTGCACGCAGGCCTCCCAGGGGCTGGGGGGAGGCTGTATGTGGTACAATGGATGGGCATTGCATTGAGTGGAGTGTGAGCCTTGAGCAGCTTGGGGACCGGTGGCTTGGGGAGCTCTGGTGGAGCAGGAAGTTCGGTAAGGAGCCCCCAGGCAGTGGTGCCCTCACTTCCCTGATGACAGAGCCCAATGCAATTGGAACCCACGTATCCAGGCATCCCATTACAGAGAAACGCCCTCCCCAGCTCTATCTAGGCACATCCTAAAGGAAGCACCACGTTCTTCTACTGTACTGAAGCCCAGAGGATGCAGGGAGAAGTGAGCTCACCTGCCAGACAAGTCCCCTCCCTGGCAGGTCATATCAGGTTTCCCCAACGCCTCAGGCCCTTTGGCTAATAAAATCAAAAGGTGACACCAGTGGGCTCAGAGTCAGAGAGTCCTACACCTTCTGATCTATGGGTGTAGCCCTAGGTGTCCTCCCTGTCTCTGCGTGTGTGTGTGTGTGTGTGTGTGTGTGCCTCTGGGTGTCTGTGTGTCTGTGTGTAAAGAGGACCTGGCCATGACATCGTGGGTGGAGATGCCCCAAGCAGGATGAGCTGATGAGGGGTTAGATGTCTGGTGGGTAAGTCATGTTCACACCCCAGTTTAAGGCTGCTTAAGTGGGATTGGTTGTAGGGTCTACACACTTCTGCCCAGGGTTTATCCTGAGACCGTGAATGGATGAGTCCATGACTGAGGAGCAGGGCTAACCCTAACAGTAACCACTAACCCTGACCCTGACACTGACTGTGAGCCTGCCCCAAACGCTAACCCATGCCCTGACACTGACTCTGACCCTGACCCTGAATGTGATCCTTACCTGAACCCTAAACCGAAACCTAAGCATGGTAAGGACCCTGATGATGTGGACCCTGAACCTAAACATAACTCTCTGACATAACCGTAAATATGACTAATACCTAACCATGACCCAGACCCTGACCCTATTCCTAACCCTGACGCTGAACTAACCCTGACCCTAACACTAACCCTGACACTGAATGTGAGCCTGAACCTAACCCTAACCCTAAACGTCATACTGACCCTGACACTAACACGGCCCCAGACCGAAACCTAATGCTGAACCTAACCCTAAAACTAACCCCTAACATTATCCCTGACACTGACCCTAACCCGGTCTAATCCTAACCCTCAATCTACCTCTAACTATAACCCTAACCCCACTTTAACAATTATAGTGACCCTCTCCTTGAACCTGATCTTAACCCTAACTCTGAACTTTGGCTACGTCAGAACATAACCTTAAAAAGACCCTGGCCTTGACCTTAACACTAACCCTAACCATGACTGTAAACCTAACTCTGACCCAATACTTGATGCTGAACAGATTAGTAACCCTAAAGCTAACCCTGATCCTGAACCTACTCATAAAACAGAACCTAAACATAAAGCTGAGCTTACCATAACCATGAACCTAACCCTGACCCTGACCCTAACCCTGACACTAAACCTGTCCCAAACCTAACCCTGACCTGACATGACCTTGCCCCCAAACCAAAAGTTGAACTTGACCCTAAAACAGACCATGACCCTGAACCTGACCCTAAACCTAACCGTCAGCTTAACAATGACCCTGAGCCTGACTCTGACCGTAACGCTAACCCTGAACCTACTGTGATCCTGACCCTAAACCTAACCATGAATCTAACCCTAACCCTGACCCCTACCCTAAACCTTACGATAACCCTGACCCCAAAGATGTCTAACCCTAACCCTGACCCTAAGTCATTCTTAACCCTAACCCTAACACTAACCTGGTTTAAACCAAGCTATGTGTCCTCAAGCGGGGAAAACAGCTGCATGCAGGCCTCTCAGGGGCTGTGGGGAGGCTGTATGGGGGTCACAGGATGGGCACGGCATTGAGTAGAGTGTGAGCCTTGAGCAGCTTGGGGACCGGCGGCTCTGGGAGCTCTGGTGGAGCAGGAAGTTCGGTAAGGAGCCCCCAGGTCGTGTGACCTCACTTCCTTGACGACAGAGCCCAAATTTAACGGAAACCATGTAACCAGGCACCCCATTACAGAGAAAACCGCCATGCCCAGCTCTATCTAGGCACATCCTAAAGGAAGCGACATGTTCTCTGTTGTACTAAAGCCGAGAGGATGCAGGGAAAAGAGAGCTTGCCCGCCAGACCCGTCCCCTTCCTGGCAGGTCATATCAGGTTTCCCCAATGCCTCAGGCCCTTTGGCCAATAAAATTAAAAGGTGACACCAGGGGGTTCAGAGTCAGATAGTCCCACACCTCTTATCCACTTGAGTAGCTCTAGGTCTCCTCCCTGTCTGTGTGTGTGTGTGTGTGTGTGTGTGTGTGTCTTTGGGTGTCTGTGTGTCTGTGTGTAAAGAGGACCTGGCCATGCCATCCTGGGTGGAGATGCCCCAAGCAGAATCAGGCTGACGAGGGGGTAGATGTCTCGTGGGCAAGTCATGTTCACACACCATTTTAAGGCTGGTTAAGTGGGATCGGATGTAGGGTCTACACCCTTCTGCCCAGGGTTTATCCTGAGACCCTGAAGGAATGGGTCCATGACCGAGGAGCGGGGCTAACCCCAACAGTAACCACTAACCCTGACACTGACACTGACTGTGAGCCTGTGCCAAACCCTAACCCAATCCCTAACCCTGACCCTGACCCTGACTGTGATCCTGACCTTAACACTAAACCTAAACCTAAGCCTGACACTCACCCTGATTGGACCCTGAACTTAAACTTAAATCTGACATTACTGTAACCATGACTCAAACCTAACCAGGACCCTGACACTGACCTAACCCTGACCCTAACCCTAACCCTGACCGTGACTGGGAACCTGACCCTAACACTAAACCTAAAGGTAACTCTAACCATGACCCTAATACGGACCCTGAACCTAAACCTAACGCTGACCCTAACACTAACACTAATGCCTACTCTAAACCAAACCCTAACCTTGACCTTACGCTGTCTAACCCTAACCATAACCCTACTTCTAACTCTAACCCAAACCCCAATCCCAAACCCTACTGCCAAAACCTAACTGTGACACTGAACCGAACATTGACCCTAAACCAAAGCCTGACCCTAAACCTGACCCAGGCTCTGACCTTCACCTGACCGTGACCCTGACCCTAATCGTAACCATGACACTAACACTGACCACTACATAATCCTGTCCTGACCCGAATGTGGACTTTAAACCAATATCTGAACCTATACCTGACTATGATCATAAGTCTAACCCTGAAATTTGCCTATACCAGACCCTGAACCTAAACCTGACCCTGGCCCTGAGCCTAAACCTAACCATGACCCTAACACTGAGCACTACATAACCCTGTCGCTGACCCTAATGTGGACTTTAAACCAATATCTGCTCCTGACCAGAAACTGACACTGGCCCAAGACTTCACCCTGACCCTGATCCTGGCAAAGACTATAAACCTAACCCTGACCCTAACAGTGACCCTGACCCTGACCCTAAGTCTAACCCTGATACTGAATGTGAGCCTGACCCTAACTCTTACCCTAAACGTAACCGTGACCCTGACACTAACACGGGCCCTGACCTGAAACCTAACGCTGAACCTAACCCTAAAACTAACAACCTAACATTGTCCCTGACACTGATCCTAACCCGGTCTAACCCTAACCCTCACCTTACCTCTAACCCTAAGCCTAACCCCACTTTAACGATAATAATGACCCTCTCCCTGACCCTGATCATAACCCTAACTCTGACCCAATCCGTGATCCTGAACAGAATCGTAACCCTAAAACTAAGCCTGATCCAGAACCTACTAATAAAACAGAACCTAAACATAAAGCTGACCATGAACCTAACCCTGACCCTGACCCTAACCCTGACACTAAAACTGTCCGAAACCTATCCCTGACCCTGACATGAATATTGCCCCCAAACCAAAACTTAAACCTGACCCTAAATCGAACCATGACCCTGCCTGACCCTAAACCTAACCGTTATCCTAACACTGACCCTGACCCTGACTCTGACCGTAATGCTAACCATGACCCTACTGTGAGCCTGACCCTAAACCTAACCAAGAACCTAACCCCAATCCTGACCCCTACCCTAAGCCTTATGCTAACCCTGAGCCCAATGAAATCTAACCCTAACCCTGACCCTAAAGCTTTCTAAGCCTAATCCTAACACTAACCTGGTCTAAACCGAGCTCTGTTCCCTCCAGCGGGGACAACAGCTGCACCCAGGCCTCCCCAGGTTGGGGGGAGGCTGTATGGGGGTCACTGTATTGGCCCTGCATTGAGTGGAGTGTGAGCCTTGAGCAGCTCGGGGACCGGGGTCTCAGGGAGCTCTGGTGGTGCAGGAAGTTCGGTAGGAGCGCCCTGGACGTGGAGACTTGGCTTCCCTGATGACAGAGCCCAACGGAATAGGAACCCACGTATCCAGGCACCCCTTTACAGAAAAAATCCCCCTGCCCAGCTCATTTCTAGGCACATCCTAAAGGAAGCGACATGTTCTTCTGCTGTACTGGAGCTGAGAGGATGCAGGGAGACGAGAGCTCGCCCGCCAGACATGTACCCTCCCTGGCAGGTCATGTCAGGTTTCCCCAATGCCTCAGGCCCTTTAGCTAATAAAATAAAAAGGTGACACCAGGGAGCTCAGAGTCAGAGAGTCCCACACCTTCTGATCCATGGGTGTAGCCCTAGGTCTCCTCCCCATCTGTGTGTATGTGTGTGTGTGTGTGTGTGTGTGTGTGTGTGTGCATGTCTGCCTCTGTGTGTTTGTGAGTCTGTGTGTAAAGAAGAACTGGCCATGCCATCGTGGGTGGAGATGCCCCAGGCATTATCAGGCTGATGAGGGGTTAGATGTCTGGTGGGCAAGTCATGTTCATATCCCAGTTTAAGGCTTGTTAAGTGGGTTGTGTGGAGGGTCTACACGCTTCTGCCCAGGGTTTCTCCTGAGCCCCTGAAAAGGATGGGTCCTTACACAGGAGCGGTTCTAACCCCAAAAGTAACCAGCAACCCTCACCCTGACACTGACTGTGATCCTCACCTGAACCCTAAACCTAAACCTAAGCCTGACATTGACCCTGATGTGGACCATGAACTTAAACATAACGCTCATATTCCTGTAACCAAGACTCATATGTTAACATGACCCATACACTGACCCTAATACTAACCCTGATGCTGACCGAACCCTGACCCTAACCCTACCCCTGACCGTGACTGTGAGCCTGACTCTAACCCTAAACTTAAAGGTAACTCTAACCATGACCCTCTACGGACCCTGAACCTAAACCTAACGCTGACCCTGACCCTAACACTAACCCAAACCCTAAACCAAACCCTAACACTGACCTTACGCTGTCTAACCCTAACCCTAATCATAACCCTACTTCTAACTGTAACCCTAAACCAAATCCCAAAACCTACCGACAAACCTAACTGTGACACTGAACCGAACATTGACCCTAAACCAAAGCCTGACCCTAACCCTGACACTGGCCCTGACGTTCACCTGACCCTGACCCTGACCCTTATCATAACCATGACACTAACACTGACCACTACACAATCCTGTCCCTGACCCGAATGTGGACTTTACACCAATACCTACACCTGACCCTAAACCTGACACTGGCGCTAAACTTCACCCGGACCCTGACCCAGACCATGACCATAAATCTAACCCTGACCCTACAGTGACCCCGACCCTGACCTGAACACTAAACCTGACCCTGAATGTGAGCCTGACCCTAACACTAACCCTAAATGTAACCTGACCCTGACACTAACACGGGCCCTCCCCTGAATCCTATCGCTGAACCCAAATCTAACACTAACCCCTAACCCTATCATGGACCCTGACCCTAACAAGTTCTAACCCTAACAGTCAACCTAACGCTAACCCTAACACTAACTCTAAATTTAACAATAACCCTGACCCTATACCTGACTATGATCAAAACCCTAACCCTGAACTTTGCCTATACTGGACACTGACCCTGGAACTGAGCCTAAACCTAACCATGACCCTAACACTGACCACGACATAACCCTGTCGCTCACACGAATGTGGACTTTAAACCAATATCTGATCCTGACTGTAAACCTGACACTGGCCCTAGACTTCACCATGAACCTGACCCAGACAATGACCATAAATCTAACCTTGATACTAACAGTGACCCCGACCCTGACCTGAACACTAAACCAGACCCAGACTGTGAGACTGACCCTAACTCTAACCCTAAACATAACCCTGACCCTGACACTAACACGGGCCCTGATCCGAAACCTAACGCTGATCCTAACCCTAAAACTAACCCCTAACTTTATCCTTGACATGACCCTAACTCGGTCTAACCCTAACCCTCAACCTAGCTCTAACCCTAACCATAACCCCACTTTAACAATAATCCTGACCCTCTCCCTGACCCTGATCATAAACCTAACTCTGATCTTTGCCTATGTCAGACCTTAACCTTAAACCTGACCCTGGCCTTGACCTTAACACTGACCCTAACCCTAACTGTAAACCTAACTCTCACCCAATCCATGATCCTGACAGAATCTTAACACTAAAGCTAACCCTGATCCTGAACCTACTCATAAAACAGAACCTAAACATAAAGCTCACCTTACCATAACCATGAAACTAACCCTGACCCTGACCCTAACCCTGACACTAAACCTGTCCCAAACCTAACTCTGACCCTGACATGAACCTTGCCCCCAAACCAAAACTTGAACCTGACCCTAAATCTGACCATGACCCTGAACCTTACCCTAAACCTAACCGTCATTAACACTGAACCTGACCCTGACTCTGACCATAACCCTAACCGTGACCCTACTGTGAGCCTGACCCTAAACCTAACCATGAACCTAAACCTAACCCTGACCCCTACCCTAAGCCTTACGCTAACCCTGACCCCAATGACGACTAACCCTAACCCTGATCCTAAGTTTTTCTTAACCCTAACCCTAACACTAACCTAGTCTAAACCCAGCTGTGTTCCATCCAGCGGGGACAGCAGCTGCACCCAGGCCTCCCAGGGGCTGGGGGGAGGCTATATGGGGGTCACTGGATGGGCACTGCGTTGAGTGGAGTGTGAGCCTTGAGCAGCTTGGGGACCGGCGGCTCAGGGAGCTCTGGTGCAGCAGGAAGTTTGGTAAGGAGCCCCCAGGCAGTGGCGACCTCACTTCCCTGAAGAGAGAACCCAACGGAATTGGAACCTTTGTATCCAGGCACCCCATTACACAGAAAACCCCCCAGCCCAGCTCATTTCAATGCACATCCTAAAGAAAGCGTCATGTTCTTCTGCTGTACTGAAGCCGAGAGGATGCAGGGAGAAGAGAGCTCGCCCGCCAGATACGTCCCCTCCCTGGCAGGTCATATCAGGATTCCCCTACGCCTCTGGCCCTTTCGCTAATAAAATCAAAAGATGACACCAGGGGGCTCAGAGTCAGAGAGTCCCACACCTTCTGATCGACCGGTGTAGCCAAGGTCTCCTCCCCGTCTCTGTGTGTGTGTGTATGTGTGTGTGTGTGTGCGCCTCTGGGTGTCTGTGTATCTTTATGTAAAGAGCACCTGGCCATTGCATCGTGGGTGGAGATGCCCCAAGCAGGATCAGGATGATGAAGGGTTAGATGTCTGGTGGGCAAGTCATGTTCATTCCCCAGTTTAAGGCTGGTTAGGTGGGTCACGTGGAGGGTCTACACCCTTCTGCCCAGAGTTTTTTGTGTGACCCTCAAGGGATGGACACATGACCCAGGAGCCGGACTCACCCTAAGAGTAACCACCAACCCTGACCCTGACACTGACTGTGAACCTGCGCCAAACCCTAAGCCAAGCCCTGACCCTGACCCTGACCCTGACCGTGATCCTGACCTGAACCCTAAAACTATACCTAAGCCTGACACTCACCCTGACGTGGACCCTGAACCTAAACCTAATGCTGATATTACTGTAACCAAGACTCATACCTAACCATGAACTGACCCTGACCCTAATCCTAACCCTGACGCTGACCTAACCCTGACCCTAACCCTAAACCTGACCGCGACTGTGAGCCTGACGTTAACCCTAAACCTAAAGATAACTTTAACCATGACCCTAATACGGACCCTGAACCTAAACCTAACGCTGACCCTGACTCTAACATTAACCCCTACCCTAAGCCAAACCCTAACCCTGACATTACGCTGTCTAACCATAACCCTAACGATAACCCTACTTCTAATTCTAACCCAAACCCCAATGCCAAAACCTACCGCCAAAACCTAACTGTGACACTGAACGGAGCATTGACCCTAAACCAAAGCCTGACCCTAAACATGACCCTGGCCCCGACTTTCACCTGACCCTGACCCTGACCCTAATCCTAACCATGACACTATCACTGACCACTACATAATCTTGTCCCTGACCCGAATGTGAACTTTAAATCAATACTTGAACCTGACACTACACCGGACACTGGCGCTAATCTTCACCCTGACCCTGACCCAGACCATGACGATAACCTAACCCTGACACTAACAGTGACCCCGATCCTCACCTGAACACTAAACCTGACCCTGACTGTGAGCCTGACCCTAACTCTAACCCTAAATGTAACCCTGACCCTGACACTAACACGGGCCCTTCCCCGAATCCTATCGCTGAACCCAACCCTAACACTAATCCCTAACCCTACCACGGACCCTAATCCTAACAAGTTCTAACCCAAATCGTCAAAAAACGCTAACCCTAACACTAACCCTAAACTTTAACAATAAACCTGACCTTATACCTGACTATGATCATAACGCTAACCCTGAACTTTGCCTATACCAGACCCTGACCCTATACCTGAACCTGGCCCTAAACCTAAACATAACCATGACCCTAACACTGACCACGACATAACACTGTCACCCACCCGAATGTCGACTTTAAATCAATACCTGATCCTGACAGTAAACCTGACACTGGCCCTAGACTTCACCCTGACCCTTACCCATGCAAAGACCAGAAACGTAATTCTGACCCTAACAGTGACCCTGACCCTGACCCTAACAATAACCCTGACACTCAATGTGAGCCTGACCCTAACTCTAACCCTAAACGTAACCCTGACCCTGACACTAACACGGGCCCTGACCCGAAGCTAATGCTAAACCTAACGCTAAAACTAACCCCTAACATTATCACTGACACTGACCCTACCCTTGTCTAACCCTAACCCTCATCCTACCTAGTCCTAACCCTAACCCCACTTTAACAATAATCCTGACGCTCTACCTGACCCTGATCATAACCCTATCTCTGAACTTTGCCTATGTCAGAACTTAACCTTAAACCTGACCCTGGCTTTGACCTTAACACTGACCCTAACCCTGAATGTACACCTAACTCTGACCCAATCCATGATCCTGAACAGAATCGTAACCCTAAAGCTAACCCTGATAATGAACCTACTTATAAAACAGATCCTAAACATAAAGCTGACCTTACAATAACCATGAACCTAACCCTTACCCTAACCCTAACCCTGACACTAAACCTGTCCCAAACCTAACCCTGACCCTGACATGAACCTTGCCCCCACACCAAAACTTGAACCTGACCCTAAATCTGACCATGACCCTGAACCTGACCCTAAACCTAACAGTCAACCTAACACTGATCCTGATACTGACTCTGACCGTTACGATAACCGTGACCCTACTGTGAGCCTGACCCTAAACCTAACCATGAACCTAACCCTAACCCTGATCCCTACCCTAAGCCTTACGCTAACCCTAACCCCAATGACGTCTAAACCTAACCCTGACCATAAGTCTTTCTTAACCCTAACCCTAATACTAACCTCGTCTAAACCCAGCTCTGTTGCCTCCTGCGGGAACAACAGCTACATCCAGGCCTCCCAGGGGCTGGGTGGAGTCTGTATGGGGGTCACTGGATGGGCACTGTATTGAGTGGAGCGTGAGGCTGAGCAGCTGGCGCACCAGCGGCTCAGGGAGATCTGGTACAGCAGGAAGTTCGGTAAGGAGCCCCCAGGCAGTGATGACCTCACTTGCCTGACAACAGAGCCCAACGGATTTGGAGCCCACGTATCCAGGCACCCCATTACAGAGAAAACGCGCCTGCACATCTCATTGCTAGGCACATCCTAAAGGAAGCGAGATTTTCTTCTGCTGTACTGAAGCTGAGAGGATACAGGGAGAAAAGAGCTCGCCCGCCAGACACGTCGCTCCCTTCAGGTCATATCAGTATTCCCCATTGCCTCAGACCCTTTGGCTAATAAAATCAAAAGGTGACACCAGGGGGCTCATAGTCAGAGAGTCCCACACCTTCTGATCGACCGGTGTAGCCCAGGTTCTCTTCCACGTTTCTGTGTGTGTGTGTATGTGTGTGTGTGTATATGTGCATCTGGGTGTCTGTGTGTAAAGAGGACCTGGCCATGCAATCGTGGGAGGAGATACCCCAATCAGGATCAGGCTGATGAGGGTTTAGATGTCTGGTGGGCAAGTCATGTTCACACCCCAGTTTAAGGATGGTTAAGTGGGATCGGGTGGAGGGTTTACACCCTTCTGCACAGAGATATCCTGAGACCCTGAAAAGGATGGGTCCATAACCCAGGAGCAGGGCTAACCCTAAGAGTAACAACTAACCCTGACAATGACACTGACTGTGAGCCTGCCCCAAACCCTAACCCAAACCCTGACACTGACCCTGAACCTGACACCATTATGCCCCGCCAATGCTTAAGGACGAAGAGGACACAAACACGCATTGTGACCCTCAGCATGAGTCCTGTCCTCTAGTAAGTCCTCTCAGTGGCTGGACCATTAGACGTCATATTGGGCTTGCCATGCCCCTAGGCCCCAAGTTTTAACCAGCTTTCTGGTTTACCAGTCGCCCCTCCCCAGGTCTCTGCTCTGGAAACTCTCTTTTGGTGGGACACCTGAGGTAAAAACAAAACAAAACGGACTCCTCCCATCTCAAAGAATAACCCCAAACTCTTGGGATTGGGCCAAATGCCCAGAGAGGATGACTCGTCCATGGCCCATGAGGCCACCCTGACATTCCATGGCCAACAGTGACACAATATCCAGAGACAAAACCTTGAGCAAGCGTCTCACACTCGCCCCCTTGTTCACATCCTGAAGAGTTCTCCTCACGCTCTGTAGATCAGTCCTGCAATACCTACGACCCGAAACCTAAGCCGAGTTTGTGTTTTCAGACAACTGTCCCCACAGCCCTGGCCCACAAAACCTACAGGCACAGGTTCTTGGAGCCAAACCTGAGGACTGTACCTGGGAATTCTGCCCATTCCATTGGCCACAAACCTAGAAATAGGATGATAAACCTCCAAAGTGCCCGGGGCCATCCCAATAGTGTTGACTGCCCAGGAAAAACAAGGGCGGTCTGACACCAGCTGAGCATCTACCTGCACTTAGATCCGTGGATAGATGTCCCCAGAGGTAAATTGGAATGAGCAGGCCCCTAGATCCTGATCGGATCCATTGCTTTGTTGTCCAGGCATCTCTCCTCAGAGGCCTGGATTCCAATAGCAGCATATGGCTGTTTCTTGAGGCACCCATCAGAACTAATCTCGTCTCCACGTGGGAATCTTGCACGTTGGAGTTGTGTCAAAGCCTCTGGTTAGGAGAACCCTTCAGGGACCCTGTGCCACTGCCTCATTTCAAGTTCTCCAAGGACACAAACCCACATTAGGACCCATCCACAAAAGAGTCCATTTCAACTCAACCCTCTCAGTTTTTCCACCAGATACAGCAGATCTAACCTGTCTTGTCACTAGGACACAAGAGGAATGAGAGTTGGGCTTCCCAGCCATTCATCCTTAGAACCCTACTCAGAATCCACCGTATGGGCAGTCCTGGAGCCAACCAACAGGTCTCAATCACCCTGCAGAAGAATCTTTACGGTTTGGAGCATCTCACAACTCCCATCGTGGGAAAAATTCCATGGCCTCGTGATCCACCACCTCTTCATGAAGAGGGCCATAAGGGACAGAAACTCCAACCTGAGCGTTCCTCAGATTCTCACCTGATTTCAGATGCACGAGATCTCGTTTCAACTCTGCAGAGCATACCTGCCATGCCCTCGCCCAGAAACCTAAGGTTGCTTGTGTTCTCAGACTTCTGTCCTCAACTCCTGGCCCAGAAGCCCTCCAGTTTGGCAATTCCAGAACTACAATTCAGCCCTCTGCCTGCCCTCCAGAAGAAAAGACATTGCCCTCTGTGGCTAACCAGAAGACCCAAAGGAGGATCAACCTTTTTGCCACTTGACTGTATCCCAATTCTACAGGATGCCCTGGGCATTCATGCCCTTTCTGTCACAGCCTGAGCCTGGACCTCCCGACCCACACCCAGCCAGCTGGACACACAATGAACACATCGGACCTGCCCAAGACTTAGGTCGTCATCTCTTCCCAACTTCGGTTTTCAGGCTTCAGAACCTAGACGTTTTCTCCAATCACTGCCCAGGGTTGAACATGAGGCAGAAATCAGAAATACTTCCCCATGGCAAGAAATCTTGTGGTTGGCGTGTTGCCCAACGTTCGGTGTAGTTGATAGCAGTGTGGCCCTTTGTCCCCGCCATGCTTGAGGGCCGCCTTGGTCACAAATACGCATTGTGACCCTTAGCGTGAGCCCAGTCCCCAAGTAAGGTCTCTCAGTGGCTGGACCAAGAGACGGCATATTGGGCTTGCCATGCCCCTAGGCCCCAATTTTTAACCATAGTTCGTGCTGTCCATTCGCCCCTCCCCAGTGCTCTGGTTTAGAATGAGTTAACCAAACTGAAAGGACTCCTCCCATCCCACAGATTGACCCCCAAATTGGGATCCGGCCAAATCCACAGAGAGAAAGACTCGTCCATGGCCCATGAGGCCTCCCCGACATTCCACGCCCATCATTGACACAAAATCCAGAGACAAAAGCCTGAATAAGCGCCTCACACTTGCTCTTTCTTCATATCCCAAAGAGTTCCCCTCACGGTCTGTATCGGGACTGCCATACCTACGTCCTCCAAACAAGCCGAGTGTGTGTTTTCAGACTTCTATCCCCACATTCCTGGCTTCCACACCCTCCAGCCTGGGGACCCTGGAGCCACACATCAGGTCTGTGCCTCTCAACTCCACGGGAAATCTGCCCCTTCCATTGACCACAATCATACACACTAGGAGAAACCTCCAAAGTCCCCAAGGCCATCCCCATAGTATAGAACGCCCAGGACAAACAAGGGGTGCCTGGAACCAGCTGAGCATCCATCTCCACTCATACTGTAGATGGATGTCCCCAGAGAAGGAGATTGAACGGGACAGGGCCCTAGGGCCTAATGGGGTCCATTGTTTTGGTTTCCTGCTATCTCTCATCAGAGGCCTGATTTCCAATATCAGCATGTGGGGCTTTCCTGAGGCACCAATCAGATCAAATCTAGTCTCCACATGGGAAACTTGTCTTTTGGAGATGACGCAAAACCTCTGGTTAGGAGAAGCATTCAGGGACCGTGTGCCACCGCCCCGTGCCAAGGTCTCCATGCACACAAACCCAAAATGGGTCCCATCCGCAGGAGAGTCCATTTCAACTCAGCCCCCTCCGTTGCTCCCCTAGAGCTAGCGCATCAAAACTGTCTATTAACTAGGAGACAGTTAGAATCGAGGCAGTCTGCCCAGGGTTCCATCCTTCGATCCCTGCTTTGCTGTTGTTCCGTATGAGACATCCTGGAGCGATCCAACAGATATCAATTGTTGATCAGAAAAAATCCTTGGGGTTTGGAGCATATCCCAACTCCCCTCCTGGGTAAACCTCCATGGCCTCGAGATGCTGCCCCCTTCAAGAAAGGGCCATAATGGACAGAAACTCCAACCTGAGCCTAGGTCTGAACCTCTCCCTGACTTCAGATGCACGAAGTCCCGATTCAGATCTGCAGAGAGTGCCTGTCGTGCCCTCGTCCCGAAACCTACGCCTAACTTGTGTTCTTATTCTTCCGTCCTCACACTCCTTGCCCAAAGGGCATCCAGTTTGGGAATTCCGAAGCCACAAAGCAGCACTCTGCCTGCCCTCCAGAAGAAAAACGTTGCCCTTGGGGCTACCCAGAAACGCTAAATGAGGATCAAGCTGCACGGCACTCGACTCTCCCCCAATTATACAATATACCCTGAAAACTAATGCCTGGTCTGACGCAGCCTAGGCCTGAACCTCCTGACCAACACTCAGAGAGCTGGCTCCACACTGAGCACGTCGGACCTGACATGGACTAAGTCGTCATCTCTTCCCAAGCTCGGTTTTCAGACTATACAACCTAGACCTTAACTCCAATCACGTCCCAGCGGTGAAAGAGATGAAAAAATCAGAACTACTACTTCCCCATGGCAAGAATACATGTGCTTGGCATGGAGCCCAACGTTCAGTGTAGGAGCAACAGTGTGGACCATGATTCCCGCCCATGCTTGAGCGCCTAGAAGGCGTAAACACACATTGTGACCCTCAGCATGAGTTCTGTCCTCAAGGAAGGCCTCTCAGTGGCTGGAACTAACCATAGTTCGGTTTGTCCATTCGCCCCTCCCCAGGGTTCTGCTTTGAAATCCCTCTTTTGGTGGGACACCTGAGGTAACCAAACTGAAAGGACTCCTCCCATCCCCAAGATGGACCCAAAACAATTGGGTTCGTGCCAAATCCACAGAGACTAAGACTCGTCCATGGCCCATGAGGCCTCCTCGACATTCCACGGCCATTGTTGACACAAAATCCAGAGACAAAAGCCTGAATAAATGCCTCACACTCACTCTTTCTTCATATCCCGAAGAGTTCTCCTCACCCTCTGTAGATCGGGCCTGCCATACTTATGTACCCAAACGTAAGCCGAGTTAGTGTTTTCAGACTTCTATCCCCACACTCCTGGCCCACACACCCTCCGGGCTGGGGCCCCTGGAGCCACACATCAGGTCTGTGCCTGCCCGCTCCACTGGAATTCTGCCCATTCACTTGACCACACGCCTCCAAATTAGGAGAAACCTCCACAGTCCCTGAAGCCACCCCAATTGTGTAGGCCGCCCAGGACAAACAAGGGCGTCTGACAACAGCTGAGCATCTACCTCCACTCATACCGTAGTTGGATGTCACCATGGTAGTAGATTGAACCTCACAGGTCCCTAGGCCTTATTCGGATCCATTACTTTGGTTTCCAGGCATCGGTCCTCAGAGGCATGTTTTCAAATACCAGCATGCGGGGGTTTCCGGAGGCAAATCTTGTCTCGAAATGGGAAAATAGCAGGCTGGAACTGTGTCAAAACTGCCGGTTAGGAGAATCCTTCAGGGCCCAGTGCCACCACCCCTTTCCAAGGTCACCATGGACACAAACCCACATTAGGATCCATCCGTAGGAGAGTCCATTTCAACTCTGGCTTCTCGGTTGCTCCCCCAGAGCCAGCAGATAGAACCTGTCTTGTCGCTAGGAGACAATTGAGATGCGAGGCAGGTTGCCCAGGGATCCGCCCTTAGAACCCTGCTCTGGCGTCGTTCCATATGGAACGTCCTGGACCCATCCAAGAGGTCTCAAATGTCCTGCAGAAGGAATCCTTGCATTTTGGAGCATCTCACAACTCCCAACCTGGGAAAACCGTGATGGCTTTCTGAAGCCCCACTCCCTTTCTGAAGGGGAAATCATGGACAGGAACTCCAACCTGAGCCAACGTCTGATCCTCGCCCTGAATTCAGATGCACGACATCTCGATTCAGCTCTGCAGAGTGTGCCGGCCTTGCCCTCGCCCTTAAACCTATGAGAAACTTCTGTTCTCCAACGTCCGTCCTCACACTCCTGGCCCCCAAGACCTCACGTTTGGCAATTCTGGACCCACAAGGCAGAACTCTGCCTGCCCTCCAGATAAAAAACAAAATGTTGCCCTATGGAGCTTCCCAGACACCCGAAATGAGGATAGACCTACACGGCACCCTTCTGTACACAAATTATATCGACAAATCTGGGCACTAATACACAGTCTGACACAGCCTGAGCCCGGACTTCCTGACCAACACCCAGAAAGCTGACCGCACACTGAGCACAATAGACCCGCCATGGCCTTAGCTCGTCATCTATTCCCAACCTAGCTTCTCAGGCTTGAGAACATAGACCTTAACTCCAAACCCCGCCAAGGGGTGAATGTGATGCAGAAATCAGAACTCCTCCTTCCCTATGGCAAGAAACCTTGTGGTTGGCATGTTGTCCCACGTTCAGTGTAGGAGAAACCAGCGTTCACCATGAGGCCCCGCCCATGCTTCAGTACGAAGAGGGCACAAACACGCATTCTGACCCTCAGCGTGAGTCCTGTCCTCTAGTAAGTCCCCTCAGTGGCTGGACCATTAGACGTCATAATGGGCTTGCCATGCCCCTAGGCCCCAAGTTTTCACCAGCATTCTGGTTGGCTAGTCGCCCATCCCCAGGGCTCTGCTCTGGAAACTCTCTTTTGGTGGGACACCTGAGGTAAAAACAAAACAAAACGCTCTCCTCCCATCTCAAAGAATAACCCCAAACTCTTGGGATCGGGCCAAATGCCCAGAGAGGAAGACTCGTCCATGGCCCATGAGGCCACCCTGATATTCCACGGCCATCAGTGACACAATATCCAGAGACAAAACCTTGAGCAAGCGTCTCACACTCGCCCCCTTGTTCATATCCTGAAGAGTTCTCCTCACGGTCTGTAGATCAGTCCTGCAATACATACGACCCAAAACCTAAGCCGAGTTTGTGTTTTCAGACAACTGTCCCCACAGCCCTGGCCCACAAAACCTACAGGCACAGGTTCTTGGAGCCAAACCTGAGGACTGTACCTGAGAATTCTGCCCATTCCATTGGCCACAAACCTAGAAATAGGATGATAAACCTCCAAAGTTCCCGGGGCCATCCCAATAGTGTTGACTGCCCAGGAAAAACAAGGGCGGTCTGACACCAGCTGAGCATCTACCTGCACTTATACCCGTGGACAGATGTCCCCAGTGGTAAATTGGAATGAGCAGGCCCCTAGATCCTGATCGGATCCATTGCTTTGTTGTCCAGGCATCTCTCCTCAGAGGCCTGGATTCCAATAGCAGCATATGGCTGTTTCTTGAGGCACCCATCAGAACAAATCTCGTCTCCACGTGGGAATCTTGCATGTTGGAGCTGTGTCAAAGCCTCTGCTTAGGAGAGCCCTTCAGGGACCCTGTGCCACTGCCTCATTCCAAGTTCTCCATGGACACAAACCCACATTAGGACCCATCCACAAGAGAGTCCATTTCAACTCAACCCTCTCAGTTTCTCCCCCAGATACAGCAGATCTAACCTGTCTTGTCACTAGGACACAAGAGGAATGAGAGTCGGGCTTCCCAGCCATCCATCCTTAGAACCCTACACGGAATCGATCCGTATGGGAAGTCCTGGATTCAACCAACAGGTCTCAATCGCCCTGCAGAAGAATCTTTACGGTTTGGAGCATCTCACAACTCCCATCGTGGGAAAAATTCCATGGCCTCGTTATCCACCACCTCTTCATGAATAGGGCCATAAGGGACAGAAACTCCAACCTGAGCGTTCCTCAGATCCTCACCTGATTTCAGATGCATGAGACCTCGTTTCAGCTCTGCAGAGCGTACCTGCCATGCCCTCGCCCAGAAACCTAAGGTTGCTTGTGGTCTCAGACTTCCGTCCACAACTCCTGGCCCAGAAGCCCTCCAGTTTGGCAATTCCAGAACTACAATTCAGCCCTCTGCCTGCCCTCCAGAAGAAAAAACTTTGCCATCTGGGGCTATCCAAAATCCCCTGATACATATGGGGAAAAAATCCCTAGTAAAACAGCAATAATCACTGGCTGCTCTTTATTGATCCAGACCCTGCGGTAGGCAAAGAAGAGCTGGTTTTAGTCAGAGGATGATCTCCGTTTGTCTTCATGATCTGGCATTTCCTGCAAGCCAGGCATGGGGCTCTGCACTAGAGCTGCAAATGCTGGGGGGCCCTCACTGTCCCTTTTCTCTTCTCACGGGTACAACCGGCATGTCCATGGTGCAGTGTGACAGGCTTTACCACAGGGAGAGAAAAGACTGCCAAGGGTAGGTTGGAGCTGGGAAAAGCCACTTAGGAACAGATTTTCATGGGAGGTGATAGACAAGGGCAAAGCGAAGAATGAGGTTGAGTGTGTCAAGTTTCAAAGTGCCAGTAGGCAGCACAGTGCTTTCGGGGACTACAGCAAGTTCATGACAACCGACAGCTGCTCTGGCACCATCACCTGGGGATGGAAGCTGAGCCCCGGGGTTAACACTGGGGGTGAGATGATTTGTATACTATGCCGAGGAGGAGAGGTTCTACACTGTGGGGGCACAGGGAGTTACCGGAGGATTTCAAATATCAGAATCGTAACCATAATAGAGTATTTAATTGCATCCTAGCTTTCATCAAGGGTAAGATGCACTATAGTTTATGTTCGACTAAGAAAGAGAAATGCTGACAGTTAAACTAGGATATGTCATCAAGTGCAAGGTGAGTGCCACCTTAAGAGATATTAAAATGGGGGGTGGAAAAATCTTAGAACTATAAATTGTGGTACTAGAATAATTAAAAAAAATAATACAAGAACACTTGGATCAACAAAAAAATTGATTATTGCTTACCATGTGCCCCAAACTATATTAAGTCTCCAAAAGTTTTATATCATTTGATAGGTCAGATATATATAAAATTACATTTAAAGTTTTAAAAATATCAGCAAATATTTTCATTTAAATGCAAATTTCAAAGAAAATCTACTTTTCCAAACACGACATTTTATCCTACTCTTTTTTAATTTTGTCAACAACTGATATAATGTTTAGCGAGACTATAAATGTTTGATCGAAAAAAATGATTAATAGATGTAGGTTAAAATTATTATGTTTCATTAAAAATGATTTAGTCTTTGATGAACATCTGTTTGGTAATATGTTGCATCCAGATATAGTAAATTAATGACATATATAAAATTATAGGGAAATGACACCTTCCGTTCCATTATGAGTAGAGCTTTTAAAATGCTATTTGTCACAACCTGTCATCTTGTCATTATGTAGCATTATGTAACATTTAAAAAATGTATACTCTTCACTTCGAAGTTTTAGAAATCTAAAATATGACTTTCTATGGTTTGTGTTTCCATATTCCTTTAATGCCAGTTTGAACAAAGGTAATAAATTCCTCTTATTTGGAAAAATGATGTTTATTTTTGTTCTCTCACCCTTAGCAGGTGGTTTCATTTTACCACACTTCAGAGTTATAATTTCATGCTTATTAAAAACATTTATTATGATCTACATAGATGAATGAAACTTTTATTTTATTAAATTATTCGCCAAAAAATCTGTTATTTTTAAAAATGTATTTCCTTTAAGGGTTATTTTAGAGCATTCAGAGAGGATCTAGGGGTGTGGTATTATGCAATATTTAAGTAGGTATTAAATGGTTATTTATATGATTGTTTCTTTAAGTCTTATGTATATTGTCCATTAAATGCTATAAAATATTTTGAAAGTAAATTTAAGGTATGTTTTACATAGTTTATTTTTTGGAAAAAATTATTGAAATGACTTATGAAATTAAGTATACTCTCAACATTAATTTTTTCTGAAATTTACAAATTGTCTACTGAACCTATTATATGGCAGATATTTTCCAAAGTGGTGGTATCATGATATATGCCAACAACAGTTTAGATTTTTTGTTTCTTCTCAACCTAGCTCAGACGAAGTACAATTAGGCTTTATAATTTTAGCCATTCTAACAGATATGTAAGCATCTCCCATTTTGATAATAATTTGTATTTCTTTAATGTCTAAATGTTGAGAAATTTGTCATGTGCTTATAAGCCATCCATATCCTTTTGGTGACATGTCTCTGCAATAATTTTCTTCACATGTAAAATTGGATACTCTGTTTGGTTATTAGTAAGGTTTTTTATTTTTATTCATTTTTTAATAATCAGAGTAGATGTCCATTATCAGATATATAATTTGCAAATCCCTTCTCCATCTTTACGGTTTCTCAATGGAGCTTTGATAGCTGTGTCTTTCAAGAAATGTGCTACTTCTTTCCTGGTACACGGAGGTATGACTAGAACATTATCAATGTTGACCTTTGCAAAGAAAATCATGGCTTAAGATATATGTAGTCTGCAGTTGTTGGGAGTGTTCTGTAATATCAAGCATATCTAGTTAGTTGATAATTTTGTTCAAGTCTTACATATCTTACCAATTTGATGACCATTTGTCTATATAATCTTAAAATAAAGGTGTTGAAATTTTTTTCCATTTCTCTTCTAAGGTAGAAGTTATGATTTTTGGTCTTAGTTTTTCCCTATATATCCCCAAATCTGTTATTAAGTATTAAAAGTCAATAATTATTATACTCCCTGAGGAATTCATCCTTTTACTCTTCTGTAATTTTGACTTGATCTTTATGTCTGATAATGAAATTTGCTTTAAAATCACTTTTCATTATCTTGATATAACCACCAAAGTTAAGGTGATTAGTGTTAATATAGCATATTTTTTCTTTTACTTTTTAAAGCACTTCTATATAATCCTGACAAAAAAAACAAAACAACTTTTTAGTTATGGAAGCATCTTTCTAAATTATCTTTTTTTTTTTTTTTAAATGAAGCAGTAGCAATTTTTGTTAAGGGACCTAAACTGAAATAGGTTTAGAAATTTATTTATTTATTTATTTAGGAAAAGATTTTATTTTGTTTATTGACAGCAAGAGAGAGAGAGAGAGAGAGAGAGAGAGAGAGGAAGCGCACAAGCGGGGTAAATCACGTGCAGAGGGAGAGGAAGAAGCAAGCTCCTTGGGGTGCAAGTAGTCCCATGCAGGGCTGGATCCCTGTACACTGGAATCATGACCTCAGCCAAAGGCAAACATCTGCTTAAACAACTGAGTCATCCAGGCACCCCTAGAAAATTAAAAAAAAAAAGACCTTTTAAAAACATTTTGTTTCTTTCTTTTTTTAAATATTTTATTTATTTGACAGACAGACAGACAGGAAGAGGAACTATAAGCAGGGCAGAGGGAAAAGGAGAAGCAGGTTTCCCACTGAGCAGAGAGCCTGATGTGGGGCTCCATCCCAGGACCCTGGGATCATGACCTGAAAAGAAGGGACACTTATGGAGGAAGCCACCCAGACACCTCTTTTCTTTGTTTTTAATATATGGCAACTGATGCTTCCCAGCCACGAGGAGCATATTACCCATTGATTAAATCTTTGATAACAACCTATTTAACAAGGTGTGTAAATATATACTTACCCAGATTTATACACTTTGTTTTCTTCATAGTTTGGGGCTGGACCCCATGGTCACAAAACTGCTTTCAACTTTTGCCTTCCCATCTTTGATACCTGGTATTTGGTTAGCAAAGCAAATTAGTATCAAAATTAATAAGCCCTTGGCATCATATCTCTGGAGCAGGGGTTGCTCTTAGCCAAGGCCCAGAGCAGTTGACCTCCCCTCGCTAGTGCTATAGCCCCAAGGACTAGGTCCCTGCCACCAGAACTCAGTCTTACATGTTATGCTAAGCAGACAAAACCAAAACAGGAAAGCTCCCACACCTGTCACTGGCAGGCATCATCTCCCACTCCCTCGACGTCCAGGCAGTACCAGATGCCAGGGAGGGGTCTTGGTCCAACATATGGGAGGGAAGGAAGTAGCCACGAGCAAGTACCTGCCTCTCTGTGCCTTTCTTTCATGAGCAGGTTGTAAGGAGGAGGAAGAGGAAGGGGAAGAGAGGTGAACTTCAAGGGGTGAAGGCCTCAGGTAGGAAGCTGGCACCTGCCAGTAGGAAAGGGACAAAGGAGAAGGCAGTGAGTCTTGCAGGGAGGGTGGGGGGTAAGGGTTACAGCTTATGATGGAATCTGGACAGGAGTAATAGGGATACTAGTCATTTGAGTCCACCATTGGCAAGCTGGGCTGGGTGTCAGGGCAGATAGGGCTCCCTGGGCAACGGCACATCAGAGAAGGTGGAATTCTTCTCTGAGGAGCAGGTGGAGCTTCGGGTGTTGGGAAAGCATAGACAGTATTGTTCCAGGGCCAAGGACAGGTCCGGGTACTCCTGGTTGGAGGTCAAGGCCACAGTATGATCCAGGTCTTCTACCAGCAGCTTGAAGGAACCACATGCCAGCCATCCCTCATTATTGTGTATAACTCTCTGGTACACTTATTGGATTATTGTTCAAATGACTCCTTCAGCAGCTTGAAAACCACCTCCACAGGCACTCCAGGATATGGGAGGCTTCCAGAGTGAAGATTGTGCACAGGATCACCCCAAAGGACCAGAAGTCACTCTGGTGGATGTAGATCTGGTCAAACATGGCCTTAGGGACCATCCACTTCACAGGCAGTTCACTGTTGGTTGTCTTTTTATAGTAACTGATGTGGTGATATCTCTGGCAAGGCTGAAGTCTGAGATCTTCATCATGTTGTCCTTTGTCACCAGCACTTCCCTGGTGGCCAGGTCTTGGTGTATGCACTTCTTGGAGGCAAGGTACTCCATGCCTCAGGCTACCTGTTAGGCACAGGATACCAGGCCCTTGGAGTAGAGTTGCTCTGCTGCATTGTGACTGATATTGTAACAGTACTCCAGGTCAGGAGGCCTCTGGGCCTGCAGGTACTCCTGTATGTTGTCTTTGGAGGCATATTCCATGCAAGTGTACGAAGGACCGTCCTGTGTGCAGGACCCAGCAGGTTGATGGTGTCCTTGTGCTGTCCAATCATCTTCATCATCTCCATTTCTGAGATTAGGTTTGACAGGTCTTTCTCTGTTGCATCTGACTTCAACATCTTCACAGACACTTTAGTCAAATGGTTGGATTTGTCTTTGTCCAGCCCAATGGCTCCTCCAACACCACCTGCCCAAAGTAAGCCTGTCTTAGGGGTCTGCCTAAACTGCCTGCAACCAGCCTGTCTCAAGGCAGTTATGAACTCTAGATTATCCTCAAAAACATTAAACCACAAGCTAAAAATTCTCTTCACTAGGTCTCTGTCACAGGTCTAGTTTTCTTATCTTTCATCATTTATCTTTTTCCTTCATCATTTATCATTTTCCTAATTCTTATTTTCAGTATAGTTTATTTTGCTTCCAGGTGGCTCCCCTGGTTTCTGTATGCTGTTTCATAGGGAAGAATTATCGTGTCATAAAATTATTTCTTGATCATTCATTACATCTCTCAGTTAAAATGGTTTCTTTTATGGTATTGATTCATTTGAGTTTTCTCAAAATGGGAAGAATTTTCAAAATGGTGTTTTCCTCAAGGTTCAGAGTATGTCTTAGCCTCATCTTTAAGCTTTTAGAAATTCACTTTACAAATTCTTGTCCCTCTTTTTATCTTTTTAAAATGAAATGTTTTATTTTTACTATTTTTTTATTTGAGTATAGTGATATTCAGTGTTACATTGGTTTCAGGTTTTCAATATCTCCATACATTATTCTATGATCAGTACAAATATAGCCACCATCTGTCACCATATAACACTATTATAATATCATTGATTATATTCTCTACAGTGTCCCAGATCTCTTTTTAAAATCTCTAATTTTTATGTTTTCTGTTATTCCAATTTTCAACCATCATTTTACATGGTTACTTTAATAAAATATGCCTGATTACAAACTCTTTGCTGAAAACCATAGCATTTGATTTATAGTAGTCTTCTTCTTTTTTAATTAACATGTAATGTATTATTAGCCCCAGGGGTACAGGTCTGTGAATCACCAGGTTTACACACTTCACAGCACTCACCACAGCACATACCCTCCCCAATGTTCATAACCCCACCACCTTCTCCCTACCCTCCCCACCCCGTGGCAACTCTCAGTTTGTTTTGTGAGATTAAGAGTCTCTTATGGTTTGTCTCCCTCCTGATCCCACCTTGTTTCATTTACTCTTTTCCTGTCCCCCAAACCCCCACATTGCACCTCCATTTCCTCATATCAGGGAGATCATATGATAGTGTCTTCTCTGGTTGACTTATTTTGCTAAGCATAATACCCTCTAGTTCCATCCATGTCATCGCAAATGGCAAGATTTCATTTCTTTTGATGGCTGCATAGTATTCCATCGTATATATATATACCATTCATTTGTTGATGGACATCTAGGGTCTTTCCATAGTTTGGCTATTGTGGATATTGCTGCTATAAACATTTGGTGCACGTGCAACTTTGTATCATATACTAGTCTTCTTTACCTCTATCAGAACCCCAGGAAGCTTTATTTATTTATTTACTCACATAAACACATGATCCAACACAACGTTTTTTGTTGTTCAAATGTATTATAATGTCTTACCGCTTAACACTATGCTTACTGTTCTCTTTCACTGTCTGACTAAATCCTCATCATCACTATGCCATTTAATCAGAAAGAACATTTGAATTCAGAGTTCTCTCCATATCAGGGAATGAAGACTCCTCCCTTCTGTTTGTGCAGGTAAAATCAATGTTGATATTGTCTGTCCTGCACATACCCCATCCTGTTCACCGGAATATTCACCATCCAAATATATACAAAATAAAAACCATACCTCACCACTTCTATTACCACCCATCATGCTAAAAACACCATCATATGTTCCTGAATTATTGACTAGATTGATAGCCCCACTTCCACACATACTGCACTCCTTTCTCCCTGCAAATTTATTTTGGTACAGCAACTTAACCTAAAAATCAAGTCAGATGATTTTATTCTGCTGTCGAACGTCTTTTGGTATCTTCCCCTTTCATATTAAATAAAAACTGAAGGCGTTTCAATGTACTAGAAGGTCACGCATCAATACGTTCTTACCTCTCTCCACCACTATGAACTCCTCATTGGCCTCCTTGCTTTTCCTCAAAAGTAACACACCAGCTGTTCACACAAAGTCTATATACTTACTTGGTCTGCCTAGAGCAATCTTTTCCTTTAATATGTGTATAACACCCTCCCTCACTTCCTGGGTCTTTGTGCAAATAACATCTCATAAATGAGATATAACCACCCAACACAAAATAAAATTAACTTTCCTCCCAGCATTCTCCAATGGCTTTTACCTTTCTTGTATTTCTTTGTAACACTTATCACCATCAACCATCAATCATTATTCTATTACTGGTTTATTTTCTTTATTGGAGACAGAGAGAGAGAGAATTGGGGGGGGCGCGCAGAGGAAGAAGAAAACACCCCACTGCCTAGAAAGCCTGCTGGGGAGTTACATCCCAGGACCCTGAGATCATGACCCAAGACAAAGGCAGTCACTCAATGGACTGAACCACCGAGGTGCCCCTCTATTATTGCTTTATTTCACTATTATATTTCAAAAGAATGTAAGCTCTTTTTGGTCAGCTATTTTATATGTTTTTATTAATTGAAGTATTCTCAGAAAGGTAGCTGGCAGATTGTAAGGGATCACTAAACTGTATTTTGTTGTTATTATTGGGCTCCTTTATGGGCTTTACCTCTTACGCTAGAAGTCTATCCTTCAGATGTAAGCAATAAGAATAGAGCCCTGCTGCCAGGTTCAAATGAGTAAAAAGCCTGTATTAAGTGGATATTTTAAAAGCTAAATGAATGGCTTAATAGTTGTATATAGGGGGAAAGGGAACATATTTTCCACTGTTTAGAAGTGGAGTTCTTTTATAGAGTTCTTGTACAAGCCTACACTATTGAACGATAACGGGCAGTTGTACATTACAATTATACAAACACTTTGGTAATTTATATCCTTTTTTTGTAATTCATGACTGGATCATTTGATTCCTTAGGAGCATTACAGCATTTCAACTTTTCCTGTTCAATAAACTTACTGGGGTTGCTACCTTTTTTATTCAAATGGAGAAATAGTCATGATTTAATTAATCTAAATAAAGTGTTATTGATTGTGTTATTTTCTAGGAATGAGTCGCACACGCTAGTTTAAAAGTTTTGTTAAATTCCCAAGTCTGTCACCGATAAAAGCCTTTTGTAGATTAGTAACTTGATCAAAACAGAAAAGTTATGTAACACTCAATTGTTATACTATCTTTGTTTCCATCTTGCATTGTAATAACGCCCATCTTAACTCTATTTAAGAAAAGTCATCGCCAGATGGCTTTCTGGCATTGGTTGCATGATATGAAATCTAGTATAACTAAAAGTTTTTGGTTTTAGTTGCATATAAATCAATTTAGAAAAATATATGTATTTGAATATAAGATAAAGTTTTAAATTATTTGGCAATAGTAAACTAAACTGTTTTTGTAAATTTTTATTTTCTAAAATTTCATTGAGCTCTTTTGCAATAAGAAACAAGTTACAAAAAATTAAGGTTTATTTACCCCAATTCAAAATTATTAGGAATATAATCATAGAGGTTGAAGTATTTAAAATATTGAACCCAAGATATTTTATTAGGTAAATACATGAATGCTGAGCATTCACTGTTAAAATATACTAATACTATTGATAGACTGGTAGAAGCCTAAAATCAACTATTTATTAAATATTTATATCCATATCTTTTCATGGCGTGGTAATTCATTTCTCTAGCATTAAATAATATTCCATTGTTTGCATGTACTACACTTTATTTGACCTTTCACCTATGGAAGGACATCTTGGTTGCTTCCAAGCTTTTGTCAGTTATGAATAAAACTACTATAGACATCTTTGTGGGTATAGATTTCATCTTCTTTGGATAAATACCAAGAAACGCTACTGCTGAATCATCTGGCAAGAATATGTTTAGTTTTGTAAGAAACTGCCAAGTTGTTTTCCAGTCTTTATTCTCAATAGACATGGAAGAACATTCCTGTTGCTCCACATCCTCACCAACATTTCGTGTTCTGTTGTCAGTGTTCTGGATTCTAGGTATGTACTGGTGTCTCTTTTTTGTTTTAATTTGCATTTTCCTGATGACATATGATGTGAAGCATCTTTTTATATGCTTATTTGCCATCTGTAGTATTTTCTTTTGTGAGGTATCTGCTAAGGTCTTTGGCTCATTTTTAATCAGGTTTCTCCCACATTGTTGAGTTTTAAGTGGTCTTTGTGTATTGTTGATTAACAGTCCTTTGCAAGATGTGTATTATGCAAATTTTTTCTCATAGTCTGTGCTTTGCCTTTTCATTCTCTTGGCATTGTGTTTCACAGAGTAGACATTTTTAAATTCAGTGCTTGTGCTTTTGTAGCTAAAGTTATGGCCAAAACCAAATTCATTTATATTTTCTTCTATATTACCTTCTACATGTTTCATGTTTAGGTTTATAATCCAATCTGAGTTAATTTTTGTGAAGTGTGTATGATGATATCTGCCTGGATTTATTTTATTTTATTATTTTATTGTATTTTTATTTTATATTTTTACATTTAGTCTCACCATTACTCCAAAACCATTTGTTTAAAAGATTGTATTTTGCTTTCTTGTATTGCTTTTGCTTTTATATTAAATATAAAATATAATTGATAATATATGTTCTGTTCCTTTAATCTAGTCTTTCTGTGTTATCACAATATCTTGCTTACAATTATCGTTATGGTAAACTTTTTTAAAAAGATTTTATTTATTTATTTGACTGAGAGGGATTACAAATAGGCAGAGAGACAGACAGAGAGAGAGATGAGGAGAATCAGGCTCCCTGCTGAACAGAGACCCCAATGCGGGGCTCATGTTTGTTGATATATTTTATCATAACTAATTTTCCCTCCCTTATCTAGATTCCCCAGCTTTCAGACAGGTGGACACTTCAATAAACCATACCCAAGGGATGTATCAAGTACTTCTTAGACATCTCTCAGATCCTTGAGGTCTCATTTTGCCTAGGGATTTGCAATAGGTTCTGCCAGAGGCACCACTGTGACAACTGATGTCCATGGTCTATCCCCTGCTAAGCTCAAGAGGTCACTGGTTTCCAAGTTTATCTATACAATTAATGCATTCCAGAAAGTTCTTTTTTTTTTAATATTAACAAACTTACTTTAAAGTTTATATGGAGAGGCAAAGACTCACAATAGTCAACATAGTGTTGAAGGAGAACAAAGACTGAGGACTGACTTCAAAGTTTACCATAACGATGGGGCGTCTCGGTGGCTCAGTAGGTTAAGCCTCTACCTTCGGCTCAGGTCATGATCCCAGAGGCCTGGGATCGAGTCCCGCATTGGGCTCTCTGCTCAGCAGGGAGCCTGCTTCCTCCTCTCTCTCTGCCAGACTCTGCCTACTTGTGATCTCTGTCAAATAAATAAAAAAAATCTTTTATTAAAAAAAATTTTAAAAAAATAACTTGTCATGTCTGGAATCAGGAGCATATGGAAAAAAATAATATCTGAGGACAATACTTCTGCCATGTTTTGTGCCTTGTTAATATTTTTAAACTGTCAGGCAACTTTTAGCTTTATTGAAATACCTGCTAAGATACCAGCAGTGCCTATGACTATAAAAATTAATTGCAAATATTCAAAATTGCTTACTATGGTGTCACTATTTAGGGCCACCACCAAGTATGTTTCAGAAGTAAGCATAACTGTTACTCTTCTGTAAGGTAAAAGGGCATATTTTCAGGAGTTCCATCTGCTGTACCAGGAGGTGAATCAAGTAATGATTTTTGTCTATAAAATAATTCACTTTTCAATCTAACATTCCTCATTCCACATTATAATAATAAAAATTAGGAGGAGACTAAAACAAACAAACAACTACAACTACAACAACCAGCTTTTCCTTCAGTGGAAAAGTAAATATAACCTTATGAGTAGCCTGAAATTTATTTTTAAATATTTTTAAGATAAGCGATTTTGTTAGAAAACCATATATTTTATATTACTAAGAAATAACAGGCAAAGTTTTATTAACTTCTAAAAAGTCTAGTTACTTTTATTTATCTATTAACTCATCTCTTTATGAAGTAGAACATGATCACACCTATTGTATCTACCCAAGTTTGTATGCTTTGGTTATTTTATGTTTGCTATTTCCTTGCTTAATTTTTACAATATTTGATACATAATAGTATCTTTAAGTCCTTCTATGGTTTCACAGAATTTTTTTGAACTTCATAAAAATGTACCATACTTTTTGTACTGTCCTTGTTTTACTTCTCTATTAACTTTCCAAGATTTATTCACTTTAGAGTGTGTAGCTAACATTTATTTTTATTCCTCCATAATGCTATGTTTATAAATTTGTATTTATCTGTACTTTTAAAAATATCTTAATTATATACCATTTCTCATCTCACGTAACACTCATGTTACTTCTACACTTATCAGATATTATGTAACTGATAACCACAACTCAGCAACAATATAACACCATTTTTCAAAGTTAAATGGCTTACCAGAATTCTTTAATTCTATCCTTTATTTGTATTAGATGACCCTTTATTCTGGTATTTGGCATAGTTCATATGGAGGAAAGCTTATAAGTTGATATTCCATAAATAGAAGGATTTATTATGATTAATTATTTTCATTTAGAATGCATAGAATATGGTTGATTTAATATTTGTTTCTTACTCTCTGCCTGGAACATAGTGCTATCTATGTAATAGCCACTAAAATATTAAGTTAATCACCTAGAATTTAAACTGCATATTAATAAGAATAACATACAGAAATCTTCTCAGATTGGGACACGTGGGTGGCTCAGTCAGTTAAACGCCTGAGCCTTTAGCTCAGGTCATGATCTTAGGGTCCTGGGACTCAGTTCTGCAACAGATTCCCTACTTAGCCGGGAGTTTGCTTCTCCCTCACCCTGCTGCTCCCCCTGCTTGTGCTCTCTCTCACTCTCTCTCTTACAAATAAATAAAATTTAAAAAATGAATTCTTCTCAGATAGCTAATATAGAATATCGTCTTTGTATTCATCAAAGGGAAAGTGCCATATAATAATGAAATTCAGACTACTTCAAATTCATTTTTTAACCAGTAAGGAAGTACTGGAAACAAGCCAAAAATGTCTTCAATGAATCAAAGAAATAGATTGATTTTCAATATCTTAATGTTTCTAAAATAAATTGCAAGATATTTATACTAGATATCAGTGTAAATATTCATTATACAAGGATATTCTAAAAATAAACCTGAGAAAACTACTTGACATATATGATGACAAAAACGAGTTTGACAAAAGTCAGTTTTGGTAAAACTTACAACACCTACCACCTGAAACTCTTGTTCTAAAATGTAATTATTTTAATTTACAAAAATACAAAAATAATATATCAGAGTAAGTCTATTGATAGCTTTGAAGGTATGCTCTGGTTGTGCACTGTTTACTATTGAAAGGGGAATCAAATATGTGATGCTTATGGTGTGACTATATTAAAATTCAACAAGTTCAGAAGCATACGAGGAATAGAATAAAGACAAAAGATGACCCTTACTTATCCTAAAGATAGACAATGTATATATGTGCTAGTTGGGGAGAGAATCCAGTCAGTAGATGGAGGATGTGGTAGTGGAAAAAAAAAGACACAACGTTTTGATTGAACGTTTAGCACTATATTTAACAAAGTGAAAATGTGTGTTAATAGCCTTGAGTAAAATCCAAAAAAATATTTTCAATTCATTGAAGATTATTTAGGAAAAACTTGAAAAATACAACTTGATAAGGATTCCAATAAAAGATTCATAAGCAATACAAGTTTCAGAATTTTTAGTATATTTTCCCTAAAAAGCCATTTGATTTAAATTAAAAAGAATTCTATTTACCTGCCACTTAAATAAGAGGAAATTATTTGGTTTTGTAATAAGTCAATAAAATAAATTAACATATCTTTAGAAAACAGATATGCACACTAATTTAAAAATAATTGTGCTTAGGCTGTTCAGCAAACATTTGTAAAATTCCTTGCCATCAGCTAGCTCTGGAGTTGTGCTGGGTGAGTAAGGCCATGTATGTTACTGCTCAGAGTACTGACGCAAAGCAATTGTCCCCTTCACATCCATTTTTTGCCATTGATATGTCATGCTATGTTGTTTAGAGATACATAGATGGCCCTACATGAAGGCCTTTTTTTGTGTGTATACGGGTGACTGTGATTTAACTTTCAAATAAGATGGCTCCTGATTTACGATGATTCAACTTACGATATATTTGGCAATGATGTGAAAGTGAAAGTGATTCAGTAGAAACTGTACTTTGAATTTTGAATTTGGGTCTTTATAAAAAGGGCCAGTGACATGTGGTATGGTGCCGTCTTGTGATGCTGGGCAGGGGCAGTGAGCCACAGCTCCCAGTCAGCTAGAAGATTTCAGGGGTGAACACCTGATATTCTTACAACCATTCTATATATAACCATTCTTCTTTTTTTTAGTGTAATATTTAATAAATTGCATGTGATATTTGATACTTTGTTATAAAATAGGCTTTGCTTAAGATGATTTTGCCCAAATGCAGGCAAATGTAAGTGTTCTGAGTATGTTTAAATAAGCTTAAGGTAAGCTATGATATTTGATAGTTTAGGGGTATTAAATGCATTTTTAATTTTGTATGTTTTTCTCTGTACATAGCCTCCTTGTAAGCTGAGGAACATCTCTATATGTATATGTAGCCTTGGTATGGCTTATATATTATTGGCATGAAACATCTAGAACAGTACGTGTGCCATATAATTGTCTACAACATCAAACAAGTTTCTTGAAAACTTGTGCCAAAGTGGTTATGTCTTTAAGGATTCTTATTTGAGAAGGGTTCTCTCAAACGTAAGATTTTTCAGAAGTTAAGTGAAAATCTGACCAAACTAAACATTCTTCCATTTTCCCTTGTGAGCAAAGATAGCTAAAATCTATCTGCCATTTACAACACTGTACTCAATGATTGTAATTCTAATTTAAGAACAGATTATTTATATCAAAACCACATGTTGGCCTAATCTTCTACAATATTCGTAAATCTCACTCAGAGCCTTGGACACTTTTATTTGTCGAGTCTATATGGTACTACGGACATTCATCTTTTTTGACCTCATAGCTTCATGTATGTCTATACTTTTGAAAATACATGCATCATAGTTCCATTGTAAAATGTCTGGGTTATAAAATGAGCTATGCTATCAAAATGGTAATAAGAACATACAAATGACCTGATGTAATGAACTGGACCAGATTGCCAGATATCACATTTCATACCAGAAAGATTCAGTGGTAAGTTTTAAAATGGCCAGCTATACCTCGACTGAAATAACTCATTTAACTTCTTTCTTTGTGTACAGTATTATACATTAGTCAGTATTATAGTAAATAAGTACTTTGGACAGATGTAAATATGCTGTAATAAAAAATGTTTTTCTTCTTTCTTTTAGTCCTTTTTACTAGTAAGACTAGCCACAAATACTATGCCTCCCCCAAAATAATTTGCAATCCAAATTTATCTCTAAATGAATTTATTGCACAGAAAAAAATATATATATATACACTTACAGTAGACATGTTCAAAAATAGTTACACAACAGCAGGGCCCTAAATGTAAACAGTATAGTTGTTTTGTTTTGTTTTGATTTAAAAAAAAGAGGTTATGTAAAATATTGGAATTTTATTTCGAGGCCTAGTATTTCAAGACAGTTAACCACACTTACGGTGTCAACAGCCTCTTGTTGGCAGTATGATTTTATTGGCTCCATCGAATAACAGCAAGGATTTACTATTGCTTCTTTCTTTTATGAAACACACAGAAAAAAAATTGACACATTTGCTCAAGACCATCCAGAATCATTTTAACCTATCAAAATTGATGGGAGGCTTTCACTGCCAAAGTCACTGCTGGGTTTTCGCAATTCATTGCAGACAATCTGCTTCTCCCATTATGATAAAGGAGAGAAGAGTCACAAACAGGGAAGAAAGCTAGATTAATACTTGTAATTATCATTGAATTATTTAGCCTGCTATAGGATTATTATTATTAGTGTCATTTGATAATTTTATCTCATTTTATTAAACACAACTGTGAGTAATTACCCTACCTAATATTTCTCTGTATTGGCTGACTAGCTAGCAAACATTCATGAAAATATCCATTAGCCACACATATAAAATGCTGCATTTTGATGCTGTTGAATCAGAACATACCACTACCTAATCCTGTAGCTCTTTGAGGATTTGCAAATCAATTAATTCTGTTTATTGGATTCTTCCCATACAATTAGAAAATTTATAATAGAGTCCATGAACATTAATAGTTTTACCATTTTAAACCAGCAATCACACTTTGATTTTTACAACAAAAGCAGAAATATAAACACACACATTTGGATCAGAAGTTAGTCTGTCTGTACTTCAAAATCCTATTCCTCAAGTTAATGCACACCAAAGTTCTGGATTAAACAAGAAATTAGATGGCACCTGAACACTTGGTTTAATATTCTCCAAAGGACTATGCAACCTATTTCTTACATTATGACATTGTTTTACAAAGATCCACGCTTTTATAATGTTAGTATTTTTAATAATCAATAAAGTCAATTAATCATGATTAAAAATCAAACATAAAAATTTCTACTTTTTGCTTTTGCCCCCTCCATTTAGAACTTATTTATAGCCTGATAATTCAAAGGTCCCTATGTTTATGAAAATCTGGACAGAAATAGCTCTAAGATCCCATTCAGAACTTGATATTAATCTAAGTCTTTTGGCTCCATTTATCCTGAGAGCAAAGAGTAGGACAAAGGATTTGAGTACTGTTAGTTTATCTGGGAGATTATCCAAGGTAGAAAAGAATGGGAAAGTGAGACAGTGAAGAAGCAACTTTGTCAAAGAGGTACATTGTTGATATAATTGTTATGGATAGAAAATGAAGGCTTGCTTTTACTGAAAGGTCCTGAGAAACTTCTTTAAGTTGTCCTCATGAAGACCTGAAAACTGACAATTTTATCTATGGTTCTTATTTCCACTTCACTGAGAGCTGTCCTCAGAGGACATGAACTCTCCTACACATTTGGGTTGTGTTGGAGAGATTCTAAAATGAGAGAGAGAACATGAGATGCTATCAGTGTTAAGTAACTGCAATTTCCCATGCAATTTATCCACCACAGGTTTGGCTATAATCAGGTGTTGGGCCTTGATATCAGAGGGATTTGAGGCAGTATCATTTTAGGTTAATCATTATATCTGAAATTTCCAAAAACTTCAACTGATGAAACTTTGATTATAAATCTATAAATATAACAATAAATCTACAGTATTCAAATTATTTTCATAGAAATACACAGACAAAGCATCAATTGATTAATATTTAAATGTTACCAAATACTGAACTGAAAGAATTTGGTCATATAACAACGTGTAAGAAGTAGAACTTAGGTTTAGGTTAGAACTCAGGATGCATTTGAGACTCAGTTAAGAAATTGAATGGAGGGACGCCTGGGTGGTTCAGTGGGTTAAGCCACTGTCTTCGGCTCAGTTCATGATCCCAGGGTCCTGGGACGGAGCCCCAAATCGGGCTCTCTGCTCAGCAGGGAGCCTGCTTCCTTCTCTCTCTCTGCCTGCCTCTCTGCCTGCTTGTTATCTCTCTCTGTCAAATAAATAAATAAAATCTTAAAAAAAAAAGAAATTGAATGGATGTCTGACTATCTTATATGTTTGCTAAAAATCAGTGACTTTGTATTCATGTGTGGCTATGCAGGAATTTTTAACTTTCTCTAAGAAGTTATTAGATTTGATTATATAGTGGCAGTAAAGGATGGGGGGAAGCAAAGTACAAACCCCATAAAGACAAAGACACTGAGTATGAGAAAAGAGTAATAGATAAGAAGAATCAATGCATTTGAGGAAAATGGGAATTGAAATACACAATGATTGTTGATTTTTTTAGATGGAGAAAACAAAAGTAGCTTGCAAGAAGGAAATAACAGAAGACATGTTGTGATGTGAGACAGAATCCTGGAAAAGGCAGTAAATAAAGGAGTAGGGAGAGCATATCAGGTAATTTGGATAGGTAGGAGTTAGGAGATAATTGCTTGATAAATTTTATATGGCCCACTTAAATGCACAGATTTCTCTTCTTTAGTTTATATGGAGAACAGGGTGTCCTTTCTCTTCCCTTTCAGAGCACCAGAGGTGTACTCTTTCAGACTGAAAACCTGAAAAGCTCAGGACTCAGTTGCTTAATCACAGCTGAGAGGACATATTTCAATTAAGATTTACATTTTGCTGTATGTAGTAGACTGTCAAAAGTGGTTTAACCATATTTTTTCATTTAACAAGAAGACTACAGAGAGTGTTTTCTGGTGTTGGTTCAGTGTGTCCATCCCTCTGAACAGATTTTTCTCTCAAAATCCGGGGCAAGAAATCAATTGTTACATATGTATTCACTAAAAAAGCAGCTGGAAGATGCTGAGCACTGTGGCCCATGAGATCAAGGCACCAGCCCACACTTGTGAGTGGTGAGCTCCCAAGGCTGGAGGAAAATTCTAGAATAAAGTGCTCATTAGAGAGCCATACCTTTTCTCCTGTTTCCTTACCTCTCTGCACTACCCTCTTGTATCCACAGCATTGGAAATGCTTTTAGCAACACACCACACTGAATCACCACAAATTCTGTGATTCTCTTGGTGGAAAACCAAACACTATGTAAAAACTGTGGTTTTCAGGTTCATGCTTCTGGATGGAAAATAATTCAGAATAAGCTGGTAGGAGTAGCCAAGAGAGATTTAATCTTCTGTTTGGAAAAGGGCTTCTATATAAGTGAGTAGAGGAAACTTTAAGAATTATTCATGTTTAGGGGCACCTGGGTGGCTCAGCGGGTTAAGCCTCTGCCTTTAGCTCAGGTCATGATCTCAGTGTCCTGATATCGAGTCCCGCATCGGGCTCTCTGCTTGTCAGGGAGCCTGCTTCCTCCTCTCTCTGCCTTCCTCTCTGCCTACTTCTGATCTGTCTCTGTCAAAGGAATAAATAAAATCTTAAAAAAATGAATTATTCATGTTTAGGGACACCTGGGTGGCTCAGCGGGTTAGCCTCTGCTTTTAGCTCAGGTCATGTTCTCAGGGTCCTGGGATCGAGCCTCGCATCAGTCTCTCTGCTCAGCCGGGAGCCTGCATCTCTCTCTCTCTTTCTGCCTGCCTCTCTGCCTGCTTGTGATCTCTCTCTGTGTCATATAAATAAATACAATCTTTAAAAAAAAAAAGGCAACCAAAAAAAACATTTACAGTTTTGGACAGGAGTTTCCCTTACGTTTGGATAAGGATGCAAATTCAAATTCATAATAAATTACACTGAATCATAAAGATTAAATGCACTCAGGGATTGCAATCTCTCCTCCCTCCACCCTATCGTACACACAGCTGCCCGACTAATCTTCCAAAAACACAAATTTTCATATGCTGCTTTTCAAAACTAGCTTCCTGTCTTCCTGTTGCCTGAAAAAATAGTCTCAAATGCTTTTGTCTGGCATTCAGGGCTCTCTAGGATGGGCACTCTGGCCAACACATCACTGCTCGTTTGTTCCACCACACACAAGTGGATCTCGGGCTAGTTATTCAGAGACCCACCTCCTCACCGACCCAGCAAAGGTCTCGTGCATCTACTAAACTCGCGGCTCACTCAGTGATGTTTTCAAAGGCCTTTAGTGGGAGACATGCCACAGCTAGAGTCAGGAGCCAGTGTGAAGTTGCCGCTGCCTAAGTGCATGGACTGAAAGCGGGAACGTTGATTCTCCAGGAGAAAACTGGGGCATTGTTATGAGAAGGCAGATGGCAAAACCACCCAGGTCCCCTATGACTGCTTTAACACACTCTGGACAAAATTTAAGGAGACAAGTGAACGTATTAACTCCCACTTAGGCTGTAGAAGGCAAATGCAATGGAGGGAAGGCGTTATCTTCTTCTGGAACAAACCACTTAGCACAAGCTACTTTTATAAATAGATCAGACCCTGTCCAGGAGCCCACTTAGCTGGGTTCATTTGTATACAATGTCCATACCCTCAGGAATTTTTATTTTATCTCAGATTGCATTAATTTAAATAAAACTTAACAAAAATGGTGTGAAATGAACAAAAACACCATATTCTGTGATGAATCAAATGAAATACATTTTCAGTTGCTGTTTTCCCCATTTAAAGATAAAATTTCTGATAACTCATTATTTGTGAAAAGACACAAGACCAACAGTTTGTGTGTATGTGTGTTTTGGTTTTTGGTTTTTGGTTTTTTTCTTCCCCTTAAGGCTATAGCCATATTGTCACTAATAAAGATCTCAAATTTGCCTGGAAGCTTTCATGGCAAATTGTCAGTCTGAGGGTAGTCACCATGCAGCCAAATGGCTTTAAACATCATCAGTGCCTTTCTTCCACACACATTCTCTTCCTGGTTTAAACATTAGTTACCCTGGTTCTACACTGACACAGTATTTGCATCTCTCTCCTGTCCATAACTCCTAAAAGTTGGGGACCTCTCACTTTGGTTTCCCCAGAGCATGACATTTTATTTGGTGCTTGGGGGGCAATGGGCAGTTCAAGAAGTATGTTAATACTATCACTCAATGTATTGATCCATGCTATGCACCAACAGTGTAGTAAATATATCGTTCATTTCTTGTAACAAAGGCAGTAGGAACTTCTCCCAAGGGACGGAATTCCAAGGACAGAATGAAGGCAGGAAGGGAGCTGGTCTATTTGGACCTACTTTGTGAGAGACACTGGTTTAGGTATTTTTTATGTATACATTATACCACTGAACTGTCACAATCCTGCAAATTCTTATATGCTTGGGTTTCTATGTAGCAAGTTTAGCAAGCCACCCAAATTCACAGTGACAGGCCCGTGAGTCAAATCCAGCATGCTTGACTCCATGATTGTCAAGTCCACTAGCCCCATATATCATGAATCTGAGATTCATGAGTGTGTAGGTGCTATCAGGAAATGTCAAAAATGCCCATTTCAGGGACACATGGATGGCTCAGTTGGTTAATTGTCTACCTCCAGCTCAGGTCATAATCCCAGCATCCTGGGTTTGAGTCCCCCATCAGGCTTCTTGCTTACCGGGAGCCGGCTTCCCACTCTGCCTGCCTCTCCCTCTACTTGTGCTATCTCTCTGACAAATGAATAAATTAAATCTTTTGTAAAAATCTTGTTTAAAAGGCCCATTTTAAAGAATGTTTTAAAACATTGTTTGGACAGCAATAGAAGCGAAAGCAGAATGACATAATGTAACAACAGTTTATGTGGGAGCCCTTTGGGTACTCTGGTGAATGAATGATTTTAAATTAGTTTTTCGTGGACATGTGGAGTTATAGAGGAGAAGGGGGGTGGGAGAAATTGGAAGGGGAGCTGAACCATGAGAGACTATGGACTCTGAAAAACAATCTGAGGGTTTTGAAGGGGCGGGGTGTTGGGAGGTTGGGGTACCAGGTGGTGGGTATTATAGAGGGCACTGCTTGCATGGAGCACTGGGTGCGGTGCAAAAAGAATGAATATGGTTATGCTGAAAAGAAATAAAAAATAAATTTAAAAAATTAGTTTTTTGTAAACTGACAAAAAAGAAAAGCACTCCCATTTATAGCGTACACTTTATGGTTCACAAAGCACGTGCCAACAATAAAAATAATGATGGGTTACCGTTACAATTCATAGAAAAGGAGGTACAGGGAAATTGAATGAAAGGGAATAATAAAGTAGGTTCATAAGTCCATCTTCTTTGTAAAAAAATTAACCTGAAAGTGCGTTTCTGCCACCTCTCTCTGTTTGATATGATAAAGAATGACCACGATACATGAATTATAGTTCGGGGTTTTGAAAAGCATAATAGCTTTATACCAACACATGAGCTTTTATTTATTTATTGTTTGATAACAAGATAGCTCGATTTGATATGCGGTTCCTGACAAACAACCTTAGAAGTAATTCCATCTTCATGAGAAGTCAGAAAGAACCACAAACCAAACCTCAAAATAGATTCAAAGAGAAAATACTCTTAAAAACATTTCCCATCCGGGGCGCCTGGGATCGAGCCCCACATTGGGCTCTCTGCTCAGCGGGGAGCCTGCTTCCACTTCTCTCTCTGCCTGCCTCTCTGCCTACTTGTGATCTCTGTCTGTCAAATAAATACATAAAATATTTTTTAAAAAATTTCCCTTCCTGGGGCACCCGAGTGGCTCAGTGAGTTAAAGCCTCTGCGTTCGGCTCAGGTCATTTTCCTAGGGTCCTGGGATTGAGCCCCATGTCTGGCTCTCTGCTCAGTGGGGAGCCTGCTTCCACTTCTCTCTCTGCCTGCTCTCTGCCTACTGGTGATCTATGTCTGTCAAATAAATAATTAAAATCTTTAAAAAAAAATTTCCCTTCCTATCAGAAGCAGACAAAACCACTAACAAATTCCCCAGAAAGCTTCATCTAAAAGGTTGTACTTTCTTCAGACACCCAGCAGGACCTTCTTCTCTGGGCCTGGTATTTCTTCAATGGCCTATTCCAGAGAATAAGACACTAAACTACTGAGCACCAAGGGCCTCACTACCACGAAAGAGATGATGAGGGGCACAAAGTATGCCTCTGGTCACCAAGAGGGTTTGTAAACGTTTGCTGCTTTTCTGCATTTTTCAAAGCTGAGTTTTTAGCTGGAGGCCACTCCTTTAGGATAAATTGCTGATACCGTATAGTAAAAGCCATTATATGATCTTTTACAAACCATTTCCTATCTTTGCATTCTCATGTACCAAGACAGACACGGATTATTTAAAACCCTGACGAGAGTGCTATTGCATTTAAATTGCCTGTAACCTTCGGGCAATAGATTTATGATTGATGATAGATTTAGTAAATATAACTATTTTAAATATTTATTCTCAGTAAACGATTTCAACCTATGCTCATTTAAGTAAGTTGGTGCATAATCCCTTTTCTATTAAACCATAGTGCAAGGACCAATGCCGCACTTCCGCGAGAACCCCAAGCTCTTTTTCTAGAATGGCCATATGCGTATGTCTCAGGCGTCCTCTTTTCACTCCCTTTGTGGAGCACCTACTATGGAGGTCATGTAATAACCCATGACCAAAAAACAGACAAAAATCCTAACATCCCGGTCGAAATTATTCGCGCCTGCCATCATGCAAAGGCAGACCCTGCCTGGAGACCAGGAGACTGCTCAAATAGCAGGCAGGCATCTCAGCCCAGGCCTGTGCTGGGGAAACTGGTTCCCCGCTTCGGGCACAATCAGGAAGATAGCGAAGTGACCCGAGAGAGCAGCCGGGGTTTAGGGCTGATGATCTTTTCGCAGCCAGGCTGCCCGCGGATACCGCTCGGGGAGCCAGGCTAGGAGGCCGCTGGGCGCCGGCGCTGGCCTCACTCGCAGGCCCCCAGGGCTTCACCCGGTGCCCAGGCCCGGGCCTCCACCTCAGGAAGGAGAGGAGCGGGGGGGGGGGGGGGGGCCCGGAGAAGGGGCTTTGCTAATTCTGGAAGCGGGAAGTGAGCTCTCGGAGCACCCGGCGGAGAGTCTGAGAGGAGGTTGAGGGGCTGACGGAGGAGGGGCGTGCAGGCTGCGGCCCAGTCGGGACTGCAGGACCCACAGGACTCGCTGCCCATGCGCTCCTGCGCTCCAGCCCAGCCCCAGAGGCCGCGCTGCCCCTCCCAGCCCCATGGCTTCTCCAGACGACCCTCTGCGCACAGGTAAATTGACACCGCGCCGCGCCCTCACCTGGAGCAGAAAGCGCGGACCGCGAGCTCCCGGGGGTGTGGGGACCCAGCCTCCCGCGACGCCCGGGGCACCGGGACCACCCCGGACGCCGCGCCGCACCCGGGTCCGCCTGGGGTCGGGCTGGGGATGGCGCCGCCCGAGGTGCCCCCCCCCCGCCAGCGGGCGCTCTAGCCCCCATCGTTCTGCATCCCCATGTGCGCGTGCCAAAGTCCCCCTTCCCTCGTCTCCCGCCATGGCCCCGCCGCTTTTGTTCTGGACTTGGGATCCCAGGTGGAAACTAGTCCCTCAGACCTCCCTGGCAGCAAGGAGCGCAGGGAGGGATTCTCCCTTTTTCCACCCTGGCTCTTCTCTCTCCACATTCACATGCCTTCTGGCGTCCCTTTCCTCTCCTCATTGTCACTTTTATTAAATGGTTTTGTTCTGCATGTTGACCCGCAGAGCGATTTCATGAATGAATATATAGGAAACTGAGTCGGAGCCCACCTGTGAGAGCCCACCTGTGGAGGCCTTTCATTAGAATGGTCTCTGGTTCTAGCCTCAGTTCAGAATACTGCGTGTACCTGAGGACCGAGTCCAGATGTTTCTTTCATCTCTGACTTGAATTTGAAATCCTCCTCAGACTTCAGCTTCCAGGATTGCTCCCGTCCTTGCTCTCTCACTGTCTCGGTGGGGATCCGCCATGAGTGTTGAACACAGGAATGAATGAATGATATATACCCCCAGGTCGATGGGGCTTTTTCTTGTTTTGCTGAGGTTGGAAAGGCTTGGGAGAGACCCCCTGTATGCAGGTACAGAGCTGCATGCAATTGCTTAGATAAACGTGTTCCCCACTTAATTGCTTGGGCATTGAACATTTCGCCCTTAACCTGTGGCTTGAGCAGTTAGGAGGAGACAATCTGGAGGTGAATCAGAAGATGGCTGAATCCACATGGTGGTGGGCTGGGTTTTTGGGAGATTTTCCTGGAGATTCTAAAGAAAGATCTAAATTCTTCTAATGGGGAGTGGTAAACATTTTATCAATGGGAGATGGAAAATAAATTGTCTGGTTAACCTTTCCCTCCCCCTCAAAACCCATTATTTGAAAAAAAAAGAAAGGAAGTGAAGGGAGAAATCCTCCCACTCCCATCCCCACTCACCTCCATAGCCACCTCCTCTTCCAAGACCCCTAACAGACAAGGTGCCAAGAAGTGTTAGGTACCAGCAGTGGTCTCAGAGCTCATTCAAGGATCATGGTGAAAGTCATTCAAAGAGATTGTGGGGGCACAGGGATCCAATTAAGGGGGACAAGTTTAAGGTTTGCCTGGTCCCCTAAAAATTAATGGCACTAGAGAAGATGAGCTTTGGGAACTATAGCTTAATGGATACAACGTGTAAAAAGCTTCAGTGAGTCATGGTGGGAAGAGGCCATGAGGGCAGCAAAGACAGTCTTAGATGATGTTATTAATAGCACTACAGGCTCTAAATTTCCTGTGGTGGTGTTCTTGGCAAGACCAGCCCGGCCAAAGTGGATCCTCACAACCTGCAACAGAGGGTCTTGGAGATCCCAGCATGTGAGGTATGATGAGAGGGGTAAAATGATAGGAGGTGTCCTTTGGAAGGTCTGTCTTCTTGACTTTAAAAGGGAGAACCCAAATCTGTAGGTGAAATCTTTTTGGCTACAAAGAAGGCCGAGGCCTCCCTAAGGTCAAGGTCTCCTCGTCACTTGCAAAGATGTCGAAGAACATATTCAGACATTTCAAAGAGGTCCTCATGTCCATCCGTTCCCACTCTGGAATTCTATCAATAAGGTGAGAGTTCCTCTAGTTGGAAAAAAGATCTAAAAAAGACTTCCCTTTCTCATGTAATCTCTGTAACCTCCAGGACACACCCACCTACCCCTTCCAGCACTGTAATGAAGCTACAGCTGGTGCCAATTTGTGGAACTCATTAAAGGCTATTTTCCCTTATATACCCCCCGGACCAAGTTCCCATGCTCCCTCACCTGATTTCCTGCACTCACCTCCCACCTGGTGTGTTCACACCTGCACGTGCCTTTTACCAACCCCTTTGCCAAAAGGCAGCCAGAGTGACCTTTCAAAGACCTATCAGTTCCTGGCCTTTGTCTCCATAGAAATCTGCACTGATCTTCTAACAAATTCTCAGTCCTCCAAAGGGCATCCATAATCCTCCCATCCATCTCTTCCTACCCTTCCAACTGACTGATGCCTGTTCTGCCCTGTCTTTCTGCCCTTCAACCACGCTGCCTCCCTCTTCCTGTGGAGACCCCTCATGGTGCCTGCCTCCAAGCACAGGTGATTCCCATTGATGGGAAGACCCTCTTCCTCTCCCCCCGTCTCCCCACTCCAGTTACTCCCCACTTATTCGTGAGCTCACAAGCCCCATGGTACACACTCTCCATGCAGCCTGCTCTCTCTTTTCTAGCACTGGCCTTCATTTATAGCTGTGTTGTGTCACGGATGTCCCTCCCCAGCCTGCCTCCAAGCTCTCCGTCCATTTAGCTCCAACACCTGACATGGTGCCTGGCACGTAGTAAGCCCTGGCTAGCTTCTAAGAGCCTCACTGAGGGACTGAAAGTGTTTTAAAAATGTCACCACGTAGGCTCCAAACTGTAGGCAGAAAAAGCTTTGCCTGGATTGACATTTTAGAGATGTATTCATCAAGTTAAATGTGTTCACTGACTTTACCTTGTAAAATTAAAAAAAAAAAAAAGGACCTCTGTATCGCTTCGCATCTAATGAAGGCACATGTATACATTAAACCACGTTATGAGCTTAATGGAAGGAGACAAGATTTTTTCGCTAAGAAAATGTATAAGACTGTTGAGGTCACGTGGGAGGAAATAGTCCATTTGTTGGAGCATTGCTATCTTACTCTATCACAGCCACTAATAAAAATCTGACACGGGGTGAGTCAGAATTGTCTGTCGGAGATGAGTTAGATCTGGCTCATGTTCGTACAGACATGAAAGCCAGGAACGAAGAAGCAGGCTTTGAAAGCCTGGGTTGAGGAGGCGGTGTGGTTCACTGTGATGAGCTAAGTGCCCAGGGCCACCAGCAGACATGCGGGCCTGTGTCCTTCCTCTGTTCTGGGGTCCGTCTTGCACCATGTGGTGAGGCTAGCAGCTAAGAGCAGCTCAGGACAGGACCCCGTGGCATCTTACCTCTCCCACACTCCTGTGGGCTCCAGTGGGCTCCAGTGGATCCCAGGGGACAGCCTGCCTTCCTTGCAAAGCCCAGTAGCACTGGGAGCAGAAACTGGGACCAAAGAGTGAGCACCTTGTTTGACAAGCCAGACCAGTTACCTCTTGTTCAGATGCAGGGTGAGCCCTGGCGTGCTGACTCCTCCCTTCTTCCTTTCCATTTTCCTCCCTCCCTCCCTCTTCCCTTCCCCTCTCTCCTTCCCTGGTGGTGCCCTTTCCCGATGCCCACTTCATCCCTTTTCCTTTCTTACATGCCTGTCTTCTAGAGTTTCTTCTCTCCTCTCAATTACTTCCCTTCCTCTGAATCTCCTCTTTGGTCCCTTTGTCCCCTCTCTCTGCTCCTCCTCCCCTTCCCTGGCCCCTGTTCAGCTCCATCCAGACTGCAGGCAGAGGTGGACTAACACTCTCACTTGCTAGCTCAGCCACCCTTCAGAGAAGTCACTCTTCGGTGGCCACCTTCCTGACCCCCTGGTCCTTCCTCCACTTATTCAGCTATTGCTCTGAAGTCTGAGGAGGACAGAGCGGGGCTGCCGCAGAATCAGGCCAGAGGAGAAACCAAACCATGTGTCCACACTGTCCCCCAGTACTGCTGCTCTGAGATCTTTCGGAGTCCTCTACAGGTTTAGGATTTAGGGGCTTCTTCAGAACCGGGAGTGAAAACAGCCATAGGTCAAAAGAAAAGCTATGGCCCCCACACAAAAATAATAATCACAAATGAAAACTAAGTTAACTCTGAAGTCCCAAAGTCAAAGAATTGCCTTGAATCTGTCACTAGAAAGCTCCCAAGGTCTCACTCTCTGGGTTCTGGGTGCCCTGGGAATGGCAGGAGGCTCTGACCCCCTTCCCTCTTCATTCACTCCCAAAGAACGTCCTCTGAGGTGGTCTTCAAACTTCCTCTGAGAAACTGTCTCTGGGAACTGTAGGCCCTTGGCTGCTGGGACGAATGAGGGTGATGTCAGGACCTGATGGGCAGCTTTACCAGGAGATGGTGGCTTCTGGATGCAGTCCTCAGGTCCCATGGTCTGGGTGAGATCTGGGTCTTTGAGTGGAGGAGGACAGATGAGATTTCAGATTTTGAGTTGATTCTGGGATGATTAGTGCTTTGGAGTGCATTGGGTGAAGGTATTTTGCACACGGGAAGGACACGAATTTGGGGAGCCAGAGAGTGGACTGTTAAGAGCTGACCTGCATTTCCCCCAGAAACCTTGCTGCTGTCCTTATCTCTGGTACCACAGAACGTGACCTTATTTGGAACTAGAGTCCTTACAGATGCAATCACATTACAGTGAGGTCCTTAGAGTGGGCCCTAATCTCCTGTAACTGACCTCCTTATGTAAAGGGAAAATCTGGACAGAGAGATGCCCCTACTGTCAGTGGTGGGCAGTGCATGAACTTCTAGAACCCTGACAGTAGTGGAAAACAGACTCAGGCTGGGCACTAGGTAAATGGGAGCTCTAGTGGAATTTCAGATGAAGATGCTGTGGACCTCGGCTTCCCAGGTCATAGTGACGTTAGAGCTCAAAGCACACTTCTTCCAAAACTTCCTGGGAGGTTCTTACAAAGAAATGCAAAAACCTCACTAGTTAAGGATTTTGATGGAACAAGGCAATGGGAAAACTAACAGTCACCACCAGACCAGGAAATAGCCTAAGCTATTGAGACAATAAATCAGTGGTAAAACTCCTAGTGCTATTTCAAAAGTAATCAAGGCCTTGCATTCCTTGTCCCAGAAAATGAGCCCAAGACCCCATCTAGTTTATATCTGATCTTGAAGCCTGCAGAGTCCCTTTCCCTTGTCCAACATTTACCTCTGCTTTATTCTAACGTTGAAGTTTCTGCCCTCGGTGGAATACAAGCTTCATTCAGGTGAACAAGCAATACATATTGCACAAATACATATGTGGATGTGCATGCATCCACAACCTTATGACCAACCATACACGGGATAATAAAACTCTCCCTTCTGAGTATTCATCTTAAATATTAAATAAAAATCTCTCTCCTGTTCAAACAGTCAAGGCTTTGGAACTTATTCCCTGTGATCTCCTTGTATGTTGTAAACAAAGATTCCTTTGTTTGACAACTCCACCTGTTTCTGTGATTCACCAAAGACTGACCTCAGTTAGTTCAGTTACTCTAATGGCTTTCACTACTCTGATTCTACCTCTGCAAGTCTCCAAATTTAACTATTTTTTTTCTCCCAATTCCGCATGTTCTTGTCTTTAAACTGCAACTCTGAGCAGATGATTTGCTTGTTTAAAAAAAAAACCAAGAAAAGGGAGTAGTAGTCAACATTGTTACTTTGAACTTCCTGCCCTAAGGGGCTCTCCTGTTGTTTCTCTTTGACTTCCTGGAGTAAAATGACAGAAATTTGGCAATACAATCACTCCCCCCCAATCCAGATTACTGACAGAACAGTTTATACTCTTAGAAAAATATTAGTTTAAAAGATCATATAATTAAATACTTAAGCATGTAGTGTAATATAGTGGTTTACAAGAAATATATTTTGGTCATCTGAATATTTGGTTTTCAACCATGGCTACTGACTCACAGCTCCTAAAACTCTTGGACTTTTCCTGTGATAAGGGTGAGAGAGGTGTGTTTTTTGTTATGTTAATGAAGTGACCTTCAGACCTCACTCAAGGCAAGGGCTGTTTGCCTGAAGGACCAACCACTTGGTGAAAGCCTTCATAACTTTTTGCCCAACATGCCTCCCCTTCCCCCCAATTCAGCATTATCTGGGGAGGGAAGAGGAGCTGGAGATTAGATCAGCAAATGACAATTATTTTAGTCAGTCATGACTATGTCATGAAGCCTCCACAGAAAACCTGAAAGGACTGGGTTCAGAAAGCTTTTAGTTTGTTAAATGTATGAAAAGGCAGGAAGAATGGCAGTCTTACAGAAGGTAATAGAAGCTCTGTGCCCATTCTCCATACCTTGCCCTGTGCACTTCTTTATCTATCTATTGATTTAAATCTTCTAATATATCTTTTAATAAGCTGGCAAACATAAATTAAGTATTTTTCTGAGTTTTGTGAGTCCCTTGTAGCAAATTAAAAGAATGTAAGAAGTAGGCCACTGGGACCTCCAACCTGTAGTTGCTCAGTCACAAGCACAGGTAATAACCTGGGCGCCTACAGTGAGACTGGCATCTGAGGTGGGGTTGGAGATAGTCTTGGAGGACTGATCCCGTAACTGATGAAATCTTACGCTATGTTCAGGTAGATAGTGTCAGAATTTAGTTGAATTCTTGGAGATCCTGCTGTTGTCTGAAAATTTATTTGGCATTGTTGGTATGATGTCCTAAAACCCAAAAAGATATAGCTACCTCAAAATAAGAATAAGGTTGACAGCTTATATATAATAAGTGAGTATATCAGGGATTTAAAATATACCCAATAAATAATATAAGGAAATAAGGAAAGAGTTTTGAAATAAAAACAAGAATAAGAACCTAGTGGTACTAATAGATTAAATATATGTAATCTAGTTGAATTAAGAATACAATGGATAGAATACGTAATGGATTTTTAATAGAGATAAGAAGTCACTTAAGGATATAGTCATCTGGATACCAGCAACGCATTAAAATTATCAATATAAAAGAGGTGTAAAGATGTAGGTGATGTGTGTGGAACAAAAAGCTAGAGAAAAAATTAGATTTCCTTACTACTCATAACCTGTTGACAAGTCCCTTGATGTTTCCTCTGGGGACTCAGCTGCTTCAGTGTGGACACGTCCACTCAGGGCAAAAAGCATTCTTAGTCCACCCCCCCAGGATACTGAAAATCTACTTTCACATGTAAAAATTACTTTGGAAACTTATTTATCTCTACTTCCCACCCCTGCCCTCAAGATATACATTGGCAATCATCTCCCAAGCATATAACCACTGATACACATCAGAAGAGTCTCTTCCCTAAGTTTTTACTAAATAGTAATAAATGACCTTTCCCTAACAATAGCTAGTCCCCTCAAGGTCTTGGAAACCTTGTTTATAAAATACCTTGGAGGCTTGTGCTATCCCTAACCTCCTCCCAAATTGAAAGTATATAATCAGCCACTCTTCATGACCCCTCTCTCTCTCTCTCTCTCTACTCCAAATAAATAAATAAGTATTTTTTTAAATAAAATAAAATAATGACTTTTTTTTAATGAAAGAAGAAAAAGGAAAGAAATATTTGAATATTAATGTACATCTATTTCTCAAGCATAAAATAGTCAAGACACTGGATTAAAACTTATATGCAGGAAAAGAAAGAAAATATTCATAACTATAGTTGACTCTATGAATCCCAAACTAGGGCATACATACCAAAGACAAAAAAAAAATCATAAGTGTTAGAGAGGAAAAAAGAGTTCATTAATAAAGAAACAAGAATCAGACTGACAGAAAATTTTTAAATAGCATCAGATATAAAAAAGAATGAAGTAATAGCTTTATTATCTTGAAAAAAATAATCACAAATGTAAACTTTTAGATCCTTATAAAATGTCATTGGAATAGGAAGGCATAATAAAAAAAATATTTTCAGGAATACAGACCACAGATAATTTGCCTTAATTTGTGTAGGCAGCACTTAAATACTAATATTATTTTAACAATTAAAATGTACTCTATGACCTATGGGGTGGGGAAAAAGAGGATGACCAAGTCATCTTGAAATAATTCAGTTTTATGAAAAAAGTAAAAGATCGAAAAAAAGACTTGAAGAAAAGAGAGATAAAACATATGCATAATATAAATAAATAAATAAATAAATAACACAACTGGTGTGCCTGGGTGACTTAGTCGGTTCAAGTGTCTGCCCTTCAGCTCAGGTCATGATCCCAGGGGTCCTGGTATTGAGCCCTGCATTCAGGCTCCCTGCCTCAGTGGAAAGTCTGCTTCTCCCTCCCATTGAGGAAAAGAAATTTGACTTATTTATTTGAGAGAGATAATCTTTAAATTTTACTTATTTATTTGAGAGAGATTGATAAAAGATACGAAGAAAACATGCAACACAGCAGGGGGAATAACAGAGGGAGAGGGAGAAGCACCCCACTGAGCAGGGAACCCCCTGTGGGGCTCTATCCCCGGTACCGCCGGGTATTATCACCTGAGTTATAGTTAGACACTTAACTGACTGAGCCACTCAGGTACCCCAATGAATACAATCTTTAAAATAATAATAATAATAATAATAATGAAGAAAATAATATTTCAGATAGTATGATTTTTTTAATGTAAGACTTGGTATAAAAACAGGATGACCATACTTGTCTAATTATAGCAAACAGACTTTGATAAGTTTAGATGCAGTAGTACAGTAAAAAAAATTAACTTCTTTCATTAACCTGATAATTTTAATTAGATTAAATTAAGAGACATCAAAAAATTTAGAGAATCTAATAGTCATGATCTATTAATAAATGTAGCCATCCTGACCCCAAAAACAATAGTCTTCAGTAAGTATATAAGCTACATAAGTTGAACATTTACACAAACAGGCCATTATTTAGGCCAGAAGTATATGCCAATAAATTCCTAGAGTTAAATATCAGGCTATATTTTTCCAAGAATAAGGCAATAAAATTAGAAAGCAAATGACCAAAATATTAAATTCATATAATTGGAAGTTTAGCTTCATACCTACAAAGAAATAGTACAGCTAATTCAGAAATTTTTAGAATTACAGTAATTTGGTAATATCAACTCTCAAAATGAATAACGGAAAGGTTGGGGCTATGGGGAAGAGATCCATAGGGAACTTTGTGAAACAGGCTCTCAGAAATCCCCAAAAATGTGGTGTGGGAAAAACACAGAGTAAAGAGATAAATTGGTACCACCCTACCCCAGGGAAGAGCACCCTTATCTAGGCATGTGGGATGGAGGACCACCCTGCCCTAGGTGTATGGTGGTGGGTCATGTGGGGTGGGTGTCTCTATGATAATCACCTGTACCCAAAAAAGAATAATCAGACCCGAAAAAGGAGGTAAGCCACTGAAGGAGTTATTGATAGAGATGTTAAAAGGATTAAAGTTGCCTGGTTACCTTTTTATAAAAAATTAACCCTGAGGGCACTCACTGTTACTGTGTGGGGACCTCTCTTAGTTGTGAGAGCTTTTTCTATATAGATTACTTGATAAACTTCTGTTCATTACTCACTCTCCATTGCCCACGAGATTCCTTCTTTGACTCCAAGAGACAAGACCTATCTCTCCCACATCATTCCCTAGACGTTTCAGTATCCAGGCTATATTTTCCAATGACTAAGGCAATAAACTCAGAATATAATGACCAAAATATTAAGCTCCATGTTAACTGGAAAGTTAACTTGATTACCCCTAAAAAGAAATAATACAGCTAATTCAGCCACCAATATTTTAGAATTACTGAACTACTGTAATTATCATCGTGAAAAATACCCAGTGACAATAATTAACGGTTTAAGGAAATCTAAAGGTTTAATTGTATTAATTCAAAAGAAAAAACAAAACATAACTACACAAAACCCACCAAAGCATAAAACCACAAAACAACTCACAAAAGACTATAAAGGCAAAACCTAAGAATGACAGCAATACATAACCAAAATGTTATAGAACAAACAATTTTTGGAATAGATTACTAAAAGTTTGGACCAATGGTACTGGTCCGGAATACTCAGAGATGATAAGATAAATAAAATACTAAATGAATGTAATAAAAAACTAAAATTAGAGACTCAGAGACTGATTTAAAACTCTTCTAGAAAAAGAGTCTATTTTAAGACCATAAATTAATAGCACCATACAGAAAACTGTATTTGTGACATAGGGGATCATTAGAGAATAGTATTTCCTTAAAATATCAAGATACAATTAGACATCATGTGGCTCATCAGCTAAGGCGTCCTGGCCTTCACCTCAGATCATGATCCCCAGGCCCTGAGGGACTAGACTTTTTTTTTGACTCCCTGCTTGGTGGGGAACCTGCCTTCTTTTCTTTTCCCTCTCCCTCTGCAGCTTCCCTGCTTGCGC